>NC_056727.1:57204451-57309451 GCF_019279795.1 Protopterus annectens | reverse complement strand
GATGGGTCTATAATTTCCTGGATTGGTACACATTCCACCTTTGTGTAAAGGGATGACAGTGTCTATCCTCCACTTGGCTGGGAAAAAGCCAGTGCTCAGGTCTTGGTTGAATAGGATGCCTAATGGTGTTGCGAGTTCATGCCTGAGTTCATGTAGGATGCAGGTTGGGATGTCATCATGTCCAGTGGAGACTGTATTTTTTTTTTGCAGTTGAGAGGGCAGTGATGACCTGTTCCCTAGAGATAAGGGATGGGGGGAAGTTACTGGGGATGTCCTGATTTACTGATGGGGTAACAGAGGGAAGAAGTTTTTGCTGCATCTGTCAGTCAATAGATTGGCTATATCTACAGCATTTGTGTATGTGGTGTCCTTGACCACCAGTTCTGAACAGAACTGGGTGCTTCCATTGAGATTGCGGACATATGTGAAGAAGGGCTTATGATTGCCTCTAGTAGATGTGGCCAATTTGGACTCAAAGTTTACTTTGGAGAATTTCACTAGTGCTCTTATTTGCTTGTTTAGGCTAAGGAGAGATGGCTTCCAACTGAGCACCTGTTCCTACTTGGTCCTGGACAGCATTTTTTTTCCTTTTGTTTTATAGTTTATTTATTGCAGATGTCCACCAGACAGGTTTACTCTTCCTTGCAGAGGATGATTTTGTCCAGTCAGGTATTCCTGATTTCATGCATCAATATAAATGCTCATATAGTACTTTGGTGTAGATTTGGATATTGGTGTCAGTTCCTACAGTGGGGGAGGGGACTGTGAAGCTTTTTATACCATCCCTCAGGAGGTTGTAATCAGCTTTGGAGAAGTTTTTTTGTTGGGCCCTAGCTAGAGGGGGTCAGGGGAGATGGAGATGTTTTTCTTGCATGACTTCTCTTATAGTCTGCTAATTGTCTACAGCTGATGCTTGCACAGGCCACACCGAGCACTACACTATCACACTCAAAGTCTGCATTACTAATGAGAATATTGAAAGTATTTCATAATTTATGTGTCTGAAAACATTATCAATTATTCAAGTGCTGCACATCCTACATTGATGGATTCACTGTCCACATATACAATATCATGTCAGCTTCCACGCAATTCACTGTCCACAAATACAATATCATGTCAGCTTCCACGCAGTTCACTGTCCACATATACAATATCATGTCAGCTTCCACGCAATTCACTGTCCACATATACAATATCATGTCAGCTTCCACGCATACCTCTCAACCTCTTAGAGCAAGAAATCTGGACAAAGCCATAAATAATGGGGAGGGGGCAAAGGCCAAAAAAATAGGAGCAATTTTTAAATATTGCTCCTACAAACTTAGAAAATTGATAGAATAACAGGTTTTACATGCACATACATTTTCTGAAGGGTATGAAGTCTGAAACTCAAATGCCTATCATTTTCTGATTTCAGTCTTTAATGAATTGTCAATAATTTACCAGAAAATCACAATTTTATGAAAAATAGAGCAAAAGTATGAGGCAAAAATCTGGACATTCTGTGAAAATCTGTACAGTTGAGGTACGCTTCCACATGTTTGCTTAATTTCTAATGCTAATGATATAGTTCTTGAGATACTAGCATTATTAATTATTGTTAATAATTATTATTTTTAAAATATTGCTTGTATTCATAACTGTAGGAAAAGTAAGTTGTACAGCTCAGAATGCATGCATATTCCATTGCCTACCGTGATATATATGCATGAGTGCACATCTAAACTCTCACTGATGAGTCTACTAAAGTTTTATTAAAGCAAACATGACAGAATATGGAAGTCTCCATGAGCTTTCACACTCTAATACCTCAGTGACTGTACAAATTATGCACACAGTATCATTACACACACACAAAAGCAAACATGGCTAATATTCGTAAATGTCTAAACAGTGGTATATATATCTGGGAGTTTGTGTGTTGTCCACCACTTCTCTGCCATCCCAAGCACACAGGGCTGCACTAATATACTCTTTTGTTGCCATTTTTATTAATGCACTGTGAAAACTATGAACAATTTTAAATTTTCCAAAGCTTGCACCAATTGTCAAAATAACTAAACTGTCAAAAATAACTATTTAGAAGTTAATTTCATGCTATGACTTTCACAGCACAGATGAACTACCGTAAATCCAGTGAACTTGTGTACATTTCAAAATTCCAGAATTTCAAAACAGTTCTAGAACCACAGCAATATTAAATGAACACAACAAAAACACCTCAACAAATCAAACACCATCACTATGCTATCAGGACCGTTATTAGGATACAATTTCCTAAAATAATTCTCCTCCTCCTCTTCTGCACTATTCAAATTCACTAATAGCTTTTATCAACTCTCTTTGCCCATCCCCTTCGATACTCATCTTCTCTTCTTCTTCTTCAAAAAATAAATAAATAAATGGTGTCATGACCCTTCACCATAGCTCTAAAAATGGCTTGTTTTTTATGAAAGAAAGTAATTGCTTCCTTGCTCCAATCCATATTCTGTCTTTTCCAGTGCTTAAAAATAATAACACGAGTAATAGTTTCCCCATTTTAATTCATATGCATATCTTGTTAGGTAACAAAAATCGTTTCCATTTAAGGCCTGGTTACTAGAAGGTACTATCAGTGAGGTCAGCTGCTGCCTGATACACTTTACCCAAGGCATGCAGGGTCACAATTCAGCTCCACACCATGTGGTTCTTTGCATCTCTAGCACTGAGCTCATCATCGCTGCGTCTTTCTGCAATGTTTGTCAAGGGACAATCTCCTCAGAAGCTATTGATGGGAGACCAGGAACAGTGTAGCTTCTTATTCCTGACAATCCTCCACACCCAATCCCTTATGTAATGCAACAAGTTTAGAAAAGCCAGCATCTGGCACACCCCTTTCCTGCCACTATCCTCATAACATTGCAGGAAATAAAAATCATTGTGCTTAAATTGACTTTATTAACTTTGCCCATCATGCCTTCTTCATTGTGTTCGTCAGTAAAACAAGATTCCTACTTCACTGATGTTGTTTTCCCCCACTCGACTCAGATCCCACAGTAATGTAAGAAAGAAAAAGGAGGAGAAACAAACCCTAGGCAGATAAATAACTGTCAAAGACTGGAACAATGAACTAAATAGAAAGCTATATTCACAATAAGGGAAAATAAAATGCAAATCTAATAAATCAACACACTTATGACAACCATATATTTATGAATCTGTCAAAATTGCAACACCCTTCTAAAAAAAACAACTTGCAAGAGTCTTCCCTATGCCACACACTGGGCAAGCACAGCTGACAGAAAATGAATATTGCTCTCTACCCTGAAAAGAATACCCTCCACCCCATTTAAATGTATTAACAAAACAAATAATGTGTCAGTAAGAATGGTCTTAATCCACACCATATTATATCAAAACATGTCAGCATAAGTAGCTGAATACATTAAAAAATATGAATTCATAACTGTACCATCATAGCTACACAACCCATCGACTGCACTATAAATTAACCCCCTTAGTATATGAACTCCTTAGTAGGCAGCAGTGGTGCAGCGGTTAGTGTTGTCACCTCACAGCAAGAGGTTCTTCAGTTTGATTCTCAGTTGGAGTGCCTTCCGTGCAGAGTCTGCATATCCTCCCTGTGGTCAAGTGAACTTTAAAGACATGCAGGTAGGTGCGTGTTTGTATGTGCCTTCTGTGAAGGTTGGGCACTGGGCTGGCAACTTGACACTGTAAACCTCCACTCCCAGTCATCAATCTGCAGACCGGTGATAGCCTGTAGCGACCCCTAACTGGGAAAAGTAGAAAGGCATTGCTAGTATATGACCTCCTTAAAACATGTCTTAGGCATACAAGACCAATGCATCAGTGTAGTATAATGAAAATGTAGTGTACATAAATACTGAGACATAAGAAATGGATGAAACACAGTGAGTATCTGAAAGTGCTGATTGTATACGCTTGTTTAAAGTTCTGTGAATCTTATCTTTACAATACAGTGTGTACAACACATTTATCTCAAATGTGCTTTTCTGTGAATGCTGGTACTGAATTACTGATGATTTAATTAATGACTGCATTGCTTGTTTAGCTGCTGTTTGTACAAACCTTCTTAAAAGTATTATATAAAATCCCTACACACTGTGTAATGCTGCGTCAACAGTTATGTGCAGCAGAAATTTGTCTGAAATGTGCTGATTTGTAAATGCTGGTATTGTATTCTTGATTCTTTAACAGAAGATTGCATTTCTTGTGAATCTGGTAAAACAGTAACTGCAACTGCAATGCTGACACTGATGAGAAATATGGGTTTGAAGTTAGAAAAAAGGCTGCTGAAATTAGTTCATATGTAATCTCTATGAGTGAAAACTGCTGTTTGTAATGAAAGGTAAATGATTTTACTTTTGGGACTTGCTTAAACAATGTACAGTGTTTAGTTATACAAGATACAATTTACAAAAAGACCATTAATGCTACTAGCTGTTAACCGATGCACAGCTGTTGCAAGTACTAGATTGTAGTGACTTGAAATAAGTATCTAAATGTTCTGTATAAGTGTTTACTTATTCAAATTTGCACTTTAGGGGCATGCACTGAAACCTGTAATTATATGTCTTTTCAAAGTAGTCTTAACTGAAGGATGGTGCAATCAAACTTAAAATATTTTTTTTTTATTCAAAATCTGAACACATTTTTTTGTTCACCTCAAAAATGTTATTTCTGTAATAAGTTTAGGTTGTTCCTTCCACACAGTGTTGAAAGTCATCAGTTCATCTCTCATTCTGCACAAATTGGCATTTTTTGCTAAGGAGGGTTTGCAGTCTGCAAAAATTGTTGCTGCGTGGGTTGTTGTTGTTGCGTCTTTCGGCTTTTCCCAGTTCATTGGTTCATAGGTTCATACTAGGCTATCTGCCCTAGGGCATTTATATGCCTAGCCAGAATCTGTTTGGCTTTCGCCACCCATTTTAAATTTATTTTGCTATGCCCTTTTTCGAGGTTAGTAAACTGTGCCTCTGTCTAACAGTGACACAGAAGTGATACCCGGGGTAAACCTACGAACTCCCATCCACTCATCAAGATTCCTCTTGAAGAGAGTCAATGAGGGACTCTGCCTAACCTGGACTGGCATTTTATTCCAGAGTGAAGGGAGCCTCTGGGTTATGAATCTGTCCCTCCAGCATGTCCTATTTATCTCAGTGCTGAGGTTCAAGTCTCTCGAGCGCGTAGCTCGATGGGATTTGGATTTTCTGAGGTGCAGCATGTCCATTAATTCCGGGCTGGACATGGCTTTATACGTCAGACACAGATCACCTCTGAACAGGCGGTATGCCACTGAGTAGAGCTGGAGTTTCTTTAACCAGGCAGCATATGGCATCTGTTTGAGCCCTTTGATCCTCTTGGTGAGGTATTTTTGGGGTCTTTCCAGTTGCTGCAGGTGTCTGGTAAGGTACATCCCAAAAGGGGCATTGTACTCAATTATGGGCCTGATGAGGGATGAGTAAAGAGGCACGATGACCTCCCCTGATCTAGATGTGAATCCCTTCATGATTAGGTGGGCTATATAAAATGTTTTTCTAACCACTTTGGCCACGTGGTTGTCAAATGAGAGATTGCTATCAACTTGGGTCCCCAGGTCCCTAATTACTTCTTCTGTACTTAATGGATTACCACCTATGTGGTAATTTGTGGGCACTTTTTTTTGCCAAAGGGGATGACTATACACTTTTTGGCATTTAGCTTGAGGCTATGGCTCTGGCACCAGTTGTCTGTTTCTATGAGGCCCTTTTGGAGGATGCTTGTGTTGGCTGGAGAGTCGATTATGGTGCCCAGTTTGCAGTCATCTGCGAACTTGGTCAGCCACAGTCCTTCCGTGTTGGCCTGTACCTCCAAGAAATATATACCGAACAAGAGAGGTCCCAGGACTGAGCCTTGTGGGACACCACTTGTAACTGGTTTGGAGTCTGACATGGCTCCAGCAATTCTAAACATGTGGGTTGTGTCCTTGAGCCAGTTTGCAATCCATCTAGTGACATAGGGGTTTATATTTAAGCTGGTGAGCTTATCTATAATGCCCGAGTGGGGTATTGTATTGAAGGCTTTTGCGAGGTCCAGGTAGGCTGTGTGGACCACCTTCCCCTCGTTAATGGCCTTGGTGACTGTTTCAAAGAAATCAACCCGGTTTAAGAGGCAGGATCTTCCCTTAACAAAGCCGAACTGGGTAGGATCCAGTGTCTGTAGGTCCCCAATATCTTTATTTATGAGGTCCATGATGATCCTTTCCATAGCTTTGCAGACCAAGCTAGTCAGGCTTATGGGGCGATAGTTTCCAGGATCTGTTGAGGCACCACCTTTATGGAGAGGGACCACTGTTGCTGTATGCCACTCTTTGGGCACATATCCTGTAGTAAGGCTGAGATTGAAAAGTAGTTTTATGTTTGGGTTTAGCTCTTCTTGGAATTCATGTAGGATGCAGCCTGGGACACTGTCTGGTCCCATTGATGCTGTGTTTTTTGGTTTGGAGAGGGCGGCTCTTACCTGAGCATCTGAGATGTCAGGGGGGCAGCACTCTGCTGGGATAGATATTTGCCCTTTTGGTGGGGAGGGGGGGGAGATGTTTGCGCTGAACCTGTCAGCTAGGATGTTGGCAATGTCTGTGGGTTCAGTGTATTTTTTGTCATTTTGGACTAATTCTGAGCATATCTGGGAATTACCACCCAGGTTCCTAACATAACTAAAGAAAGCCTTGTGATTATCCTTAGTGTCCTGTGCATTTTTTCTCTCGAAGCTGGCCTTAGACAATTTTATGAGTGCCCATAGTTTTTTGCTAATACTGATCAGTGATGCCTTCCCTTTTTGGGATATTGCTCTATCATTTAGTATCTTCCTCCTTCTATTGTATAGTTTGTTTATGGCTGGGGTCCGCCAGACAGGGCATCTGCCTTTGGAGGATTGGGTCTTGGTTTTATTTGGGATCGCATGATCCATGCATTCTTGAAGGTGTTCATAGAATGTGTTTATAAAGGATTCTGCGGTCTGGGCCGTATTTTCCACAGGCCTGGGGGCTTTGAAGGATTCCACCTCGGTTTTGAGGAGTGTAAAATTTGCTTTAGAGAAGTTTTTCACTGTGGTTTTCTGGGCAGGGGTGGGGTCGGGATGTGAATATCCAGTGAGATTAGTTTATGGTCTGATCTTACCAGTGAGGGATACACTTCTGGTCTGGAGCATAGAGTCCCCATGTTGGTGATGATCAGGTCCAGTATGTTTTCCCCTCTTGTGGGAGTGGTAACAAGTTGTTCCATAGCATTTGAGTTTATAAATTCTAGTAACCTTTGGGCTAGGGTGTTGGAGCTAGAATAATGCTCCCAGTCTATGTTTGGGTAGTTGAAGTCGCCCAATATAATGGTGTTTGGAGAGACCTTCATATTTTCCAGTGTTCTCAGAAAGGCCGAGTGGGGTTCCTGGATTTGGGAGGGTGGTCTGTAGCAGGCTATAAACTGGAAGGCAGTTTTACCCACTGTTAGTTGCACATGGATAGTCTCTGATGGTTCCTGCTTTGCCACCAACCTGGAGGTGTGAGTATCTTTGATGAATATCGATACTCCCACTCCTTTTGTGGTTCGGTCCAGGTTTTGGGGCCAAAAAGCATGGTATGAGGTATAACCTGGTAGTGCTGGGGTGCTCTCGGGAGCCCTGAACCAGGTTTCTGTTACTGCACAGATATCGATGTTCTCCATGCTAAGGAGAGTTTCGAGTGCGTGCATCTTGAGGTTTAGACTTCTGGCGTTGAGTAGCATTACTCTTAGTTTGTTATCCCTTGTGATACCTATGGAGGTGGGTTTGTCTTTTGAGCCTTGCCTAAAAAAGGCACTATGGGGGTAGCAAGAGCCTTTGCCAATATCCGAAAGCCCAGGGGTGACAGGTGCAAGCCGTCCCTAGCGAAGCATCGTGGCTTGTCGAGCATATCATCCCAAGCTGACAGGCATTGGATCCCCTTTGAATGACACCAGTACTTAAGCCAATTGTTGAAATTGATCATCCTGTCTTCATATTGTGGCATCATTCTTGGTGAGGGTAAGATGCTACTCAAGGTCAGGGTCATACCAGCCTGGGCTACATGCTCAGAGAGCTCCTTTATGTCTCTTTTCATGTAGTCCAGGGAGGTACGTCTCAGGTCATTCACACCAGCTTGGACAATGACTGAGTCATATTTGTACTTGCCTTGGAGTAACCTGAATGCTTGTGTTATGTGGCGGATCCTAGTGCCCGACAGGCTGCTCACCATGACCCTCTCCTTTTTCAGCCTGGTGAGTGGGACGTCAGTGTGCCTGACGATAGAGTCACCTATTACAAGTGTATCAAGTGTGTTGTTTAGTCTTAAGGGCTGTGACTGTTCGGCACACTGGCTTTGTGAGATATGTGTTGCACGTGTTTTGTTTTGGGGTAACGGTTGCTTGGGTGTCTGCTTTGGAGGTCTCTGCTGCTTAGACAGATCTTTATTTAGAGCCTCCGAGTATGTTTTTGTGTGATTATGTGTTTGGTTAGGGGTCGCCACAGTGGAACTCCAGTCCGCTAATGACTGGCAGTAGATTTTTACGTGCCGATTTGCCAGCCCTGATGCATAACCTTCAATGAAGTTATGCCCATTCATGCATGTCTTCACACAGAAGATGCTCTAGCTGAGAATCGAACAGGATGTCTTACTGTGAGGCGACAACACTACCGCAGCCCCACAGAAATGCTCCTGCTGCATGGGTAATAAATAGAAACCTGTAACTGCCAAAACCATCCACACCATGAAGCTTGCAGCCAGTGCAACTACTAAAGAAAAAGACACTCCTTGTGTTAATGAGGTTAAAACTTGTGAAAACTATTATATCTTGATAGTTAATGGTTCTTGTACTCATGAGCACCTTGCTGTCCCTAGAAAATATGTAATTAAGGCTTACTGATACTGTTAATTTAGTGAAGAATGACATATACTGTCAAATACAGAATTTAGTTTAGAACTAACTTAAACTGCACTCTGAATTAAGGGTTTCTTACCCACAGAGTACAGCAAAGCTGGAGATTTTTTTTCTGTAAATCTCACCACAGTGTGTGAATTACTGGGGATGGCTAGCCACACTCCATTACATCATGCTACACACAACGACTTTACTATTCACACCACTACCGTTCTCACCTACGTCCCATATTATTACATTTATATACTCTCAGCCAACCTCTTCCTCAGTAAACCACGCCTACATCCTACACACATATCCCCTCATCACCACCTCCATGCCCTACCCGAAAAACAACAACCGCACTCCCACATCAACTTACTTTCAGCTACATATCTCAGCTCACAAATGTCAAACTTTTCCCCACACAACAATCTTAAGATTCACTGTCATAATGACTAAATCAAAACATTAGTAATCAACTCTCCCTCCCTTCCCTAAACTAAGTTTTCAATCTGTCTCAAACATTTTTATTTATTTTTATTTTATATTTGTTAACTGGGCTAGTCTAATTGGATATATTTCCATTTTCAGTAGAGGCCCGGGGAGAAAAGCTCCAGTGGCAACAAATAAAAATTGAAATTAAACATTTAAAAATTAAAAAACAGTTAAAAATTAAAAATCAATATTAATACATAATAAATGAATGGATTTCAATAGAAGATTATTCAAAAAGCAGGAAGTAATTAGAATACAAAAAATTACAGAAGTATTACTAGAGTAAAGTAGGTATTTACAATAGTAGAGGTGACAATATGTATAGGATAATTCAATATGCAGTGAGATACATGTAGACTATCAGTATATTAAACAGGATAGAGATTTTCAGAGCATTAAGCAGGATAGATTACATCAGTATGTTGAATTCTGTAAACCAGTTACAGTCCTACCACAAAGAATGTGAAATAGGTAGAGGTTCAAGAGGAGAAATATTTGTAGTGAAGGAGAAGATTAATCAGAGTTGCTACAGGGGCATAACCATTGTGTTTTGAGGTGTCTTTTGAGGTTTTGTTTAAAGAGAGGCAGTGAAGAAATTAAAGTTAGGTCATTAGGCAGAAGGTTCCAGTTTTTTCCCACAGAGTTGGAAAACAGTGAAACTCCAGCCATGTTGTAAGACTTGCTTATGCTAGCAAGAAGTTTGCTGGAAGAGCGAAGAGAATTTAGATTTTTGTATGGGATTATGAGATTGGAAAGTATAGGGGTGCTGTTAGGTTTATAAAATATCTTGTGGGCAATGGTGAGTTGGGAGAGTTTCAATTGGTTTTGAAATTCAAGCCAGCCTAGCTGTGTTAGATTCAGACAATGGTGAGTTCTAAAAGGATTTCCGGTGGCAAATCTGGCGATGTTATTATAGGAGTTAGCTAGTTTGATGAGATTATTTTTCTTTAGATTAGTGTATATTGGTGAGGCATACAGAAGGGTTGAAATTAAATGGGAGTGTGCAATCTTAGTTCTGGCTATTGGTGTTAGGAAAGGTTTAATTCTATATAAGGAGCCTATTTTTCTATTGACAGTTTTGATGGTGTTATTTATGTGGCTGTCAAATGTAAGGTTATTGTCAATAGTAATTTCTAGCAATTTAGTGGTAGAATCGGGTAATATACTTGTGCTATTATTGGAGATGACAAAGAATTCTATGGGGGAGGATTTGCTGATGGGTGTGAAGAGAAGGAGTTTAGTTTTTTTGGCATTGAGCAGGAGGCAACGTTTAGTGAACCATGTTTCAACTATGTTGAAAACATTCTGAGTAAGAGAATGTAGATCAGTTGGGGAGTTTGCTGAGCATATTAGTGTAGAATCATCTGCATATTGAATGCAGGTGGCTTGTGGAATGGCTACATGGAGGTCGTTGATAAACAGTGAGAAAAGAAGTGGACCTAGAATAGAGCCCTGAGGGACTCCGAGTGTGACAGGCAGAAGGGATGATATATTATTTTCCCAGAGAACTGCCTTTTGCCTATTGGTAAGGTAGGACTTGAACCATTTAACTGCCAGATAGTCAAGGGAAAGGGATTCAAGAATGTTGATAAGAAGGGTATGGTTTACCATGTCAAATGCTTTTGACAGGTCAATAAAGAGTGCAGAAGAGAGGTTGTTGTTATTACGATTTCTATTGATGGCTTCTGTAAAGGATAATAGGGCAGTTGTGGTGCTATGGGATGGCCTAAAGCCATGCTGACAGTTTGCCATGATGTTATGTTGAGATAAATGGTTTAAAAGTTGTTGGTGAATGCATTTTTCCATAGTTTTTGCTAGGGGTGATAATAGAGCTTGGCCGGTAGTTGGAATAATCATTAGAGGTACCCCCTTTGTGTAGGGGGATAATATGGGAGATTTTCCAGATGTCTGGAACTATTCCTTCTTTAATGGTTCTATTGATGAGGATGGATATGGGATAAGACATTACTTTGGCTACTTTTTGCAGGTATTCAGATGGTAGCTGGTCAGCAGAAGAAGTTCAAGGTTTAAGTTTTTGGATGTATTTATAGATGAGAGTGGTTGAGATGGATTTCAGATGGAATGTTGGAAGAGTGCCAGGTATGGTGAAGGGGAAGCTTGAGTTGTCAGGGACTAGTTGACTGGCTAGTGATTGTATGGTCTCTGTGAAGAAGGTATTGAAGGTATTGGCAGTTTGGTGAGGGGTGGTTTGTTCGGCCTGGGATGGGGTAGGTGTACATGAGTGGCCTGGATTTAGGAGTTTATTTATACTAGACCAAAACTTTTGGGGATTGTTTTGGTGATTTTGCTGTAACTTACAGTAGTAGTTCTTTTTGTCTGTAAGTATTGCCTTTTTTATAACATTTCTTAAATGCTTAAAAGTTTGTTCATCTGAGATAGTTTTGTTAGCTCTCCATTTAGCCCAAGCCTTGTTCCTAAGTAACATTTTTTGTCTGGTTTCTTTAGAAAGCCAGGGGGCAGGCTTGGACTTCTACATCTATATAGTACTACCTACAACTCCATTATTCATAACCTATTAAGTACCACATTACACTTTACCATCCACATCCCTAATGCAGGTGTTCTTATCAGAAAACTAAATGCCCACAAAATGAAAGCACACACAATATTCTGTAACACCATCCTAGTCCCTATCCTACTTCTCTTCCTATTCCTCCCTGGCACTACACCATTGCAGAACAACACTGACACAACACATTGCACCAACCCCACTCCTCATAGGTTCATAGAGTCATAGGTAAGTACTAGGTTAACCCTTCTTCAAGGTCAGGTTTATAGGTTCATAGGTAAGTACTAGGCTAACCCCCCCCCCTTGAGGGCCAGGTTCATAGGTTCATAGGTAATTACTAGGCTAACCCCCCTTCAGGGCCAGATTCATAGGTAAGTACTAGGCTAACTCCCATTGAGGACCAGGTTCATAGGTAAGTACTAGGCTAACTCCCCTTGAGGGCCAGGTTTTTAGCTTCATAGGTAAGTACTATGCTAACCCCCTTGAGGGTCAGGTTTTTAGGTTCATAGGTAAGTACTAGGCTAACCCCCTTGAGGGCCAAGTGTTTAGGTTCATAGGTAAGTACTAGGCTAACCCTCCTTCAAGGCCAGGTTTATAGGTTCATAGGTAAGTACTATGCTAACCCTCTTGAGGGCCAGGTTTTTAGGTTCCTAGGTAAGTACTAGGCTAACCCTCCATCAAGGCCAGGTTTATAGGTTCATAGCTAAGTACTAGGCTAACCCCCCTTGAGGGCCAGGTTCATAGGTTCATAGCTAAGTACTAGGCTAACCCTCCTTGCAGCACATTTTAAGCCTAGCTAGCTTCCCCTTTTCTGCTCAAATTAACCTATCCCATTAGGTTTAGAATTGACCTTTACAATCCCACAGTCAACAATTATATGTAGCCCCTAATGAGAATAAGTGGGATTGTACTATAGATAATTTGAGAGGACCCATGCATGGGATGAAGTATTTAGCAACTGCCTGTTTCCATTAGTTGTACAGGGAGTAGTTCTGTGGTAAATTTTCTGTTTCTCATCCATAGATCCAAGTTGCACTTGAATATGGACAGGGATAAACTTTGTTTTATCTCTGTTCCAGAGCAGCAGTATTCTTTGCTGGATATACTTGTCTCTGCAAACCATTCTGTTGATGTTGCAGATGAGGTTCAGATGCCTAGATTGTGTATTTCTGATGCTATTTCACTTGCTGATGTGCCATAAATTCATCAGCACTGGGTTGGATGATGCCTTTTGTGACAGACGCAGGACATCCATTTGCAGTCTAATAGTGATAGGGCTTTGCGTCAGTCCATGTAGGACATGCTATTTACACCCTGTATCCTTTTAGTAAGGTGTCTCTGTGGGCATTCCAGTTGTTGTGTGTGTCTGGACAGATACATGCCAAATGGGACTTTATAATCAATTACTGGCCTAATGAGGGCTGAGTAAAGAGGGGGCAATGATATCCCTAAATCTAGACACAATCCCTTTGTTTATAAGCTGTGCAATATAGGATTTTTTTACAACAATGGATACATGTTGGTCAAAAGTTAGGTCACTGTCCACATATGTTTTTAAATCTCAAATAACTGGGTCAGTTCTTAGAGGTATATTGCCAATAAGGCAGTTCCCTGGGGGAGATGACTTCCCAAAGGATACCATAATGTATTTTATTTTGTCATTTAGTTTCAGTCCATGATTTTGGCACCCATTATTTAGTTGGGACACACCTTCCTGCAAGATGGCTAAGTCATTTGGGGTTTCAATGACTGCTTCCAGCTTGTAGTCATCTACAAATGTAGTCAACCAGAGCTCTTTGGTATTAGCCTTTACTTCAAGCATACTCCAAGTTTCTAAAACACACAAATTAAAGGTGTATAATATACATATGAATTGTCAGCAAAACTATTTCAAACCTCATGCCATTCTTAAAAAAAATGTATTTAAGCTTTTTCATCTCTAACCAAATTAATCCCATCTGGTGACATTCATCTTAACCCTATTCCACCTAGTAACTCTCCAGTCTCCTATTCAAGAAGTATAGTCAAAAAAAACACAGTCAGTCACAATATTATTCAGTTCTAAAAATCAAAAATTCCATGTTTGAATATTGAAAGCTGAAATAACAAATGGGTGGGACTAGAAACCTGGAATAATGCTAGAAACCTCATATGTTAGGAATGACTGAAGCACGGCTTAAAGATACCTATTGCCCAACACATTACATAAAATCAAACTTTACCTATCTTTACAGCAATAGGACTGGAAAGAGAATAGGTGGAGAAATTTCCCTCCTTCACCACAATCATTTGCCAATCACCGTTGAGAGAATAAATGCAACCAGTAATATCTGTAATGTAAACTAGATATTAGCTGGCATAACTTTATTGGCTTCCACAAGTTTAGACCATCAGCTGTACATACAGGGACAAAAGTCATTAAACCAAACACCCTATTCCTGAGATATTTTATCTACCCCTATCTGGGAAGTCTACACTGCCTCATATTTGCAGGCACAAAGATTCCTTGACTTTATAAACACAAAATACCCTTGACCTGATAGTGTGTATACCCACTAGAGTTTCAAACATACTGGACCTGGTACTCAGTAATATAGGAGAGCACTGCCCCCCCCAGCATCACATCCTCACTGGTGAGGTTGGATCACAAAACTTGCTGCTTCGAAATAAAAATTAACTTGGTAACTCCAGAAAACCCTACAACAGTTAAGAACTATTCCAAAACAAACTACTATCTATTGTTAGTGTATCAAAATTGAGTGCCCCTCCCAACCCTGAGTTAACAACAACATATGCAGAATTGTTCACAAAGACCCTGTACAACTATGTAAATGGCTGTATAGAGGCTGCTGTAACTACAAGAAGTAAGCCCAAACTAAACTCTAAAAACAAACCACACTGGTGGAATCCTAAATTAATAGGGTGTATAACAAAAGGAAAAAAAGTCATGGCTAAAATCAGGAAGAACAACTCCCATAATGATTGCAGGTCTCTAATTAAACTAAACAGGAAACTGAGATGACTAATTAACTCCAACAAGGTCAATTATGAGGCTGACAAATTCAGCTCAAACTTCACAGCCCCCTTCCTCCCTCCATGAATATCTACTAGCATAACCTCCAACTATTAGCAGGGAGCAGGTCCTGGCAATACTCACTAAGACCAAAAACAATACCTCCTACATAACTGGAAACATGTCCTATCAGGACAACTAAGTCTCATTACAACTATAGCCTCAAAACATAATTTGTACTACTAGAATAGAGGACTACAATGGTTATCCCTCTTCACAATGGTGGACCATCAACTGACCCCAGAAACTACAGACCTTTTAGTCTGACTAATCTAATATGCAAAGCTATGGAATGAATTATCATGGAAGTGATCAACAAGAACCTAGTAACCTTCAGTCACTGGACTCAACCCAGTTTGGCTTTGTCAAGGGAAGATCATACCTACTAAACCTGATGGAGTTCTTTCAGAAAGTCATTAAGGCAATGGATGAGGGGAAAATGGTGCATATGCCTACCTGGACCTGGCTAATGCATTCAGTGCAACACCCCACTCTGGTATAGTTGAGACATTCGCAAAACTACACATAAACTCCCCTACATAACACACTCGATTGCCAGCTGGCTCAGAAACAGGACCCAAGAAGTTAGCATTGGTGATGCCATCTTCAATAAGACATTGGTCACTAATGAAGTACCTCAGGGCTCCATGCTGGGACCACTGCTATTTGGCATTACTTTTTTGGGAGGGAAAGGATAGTGGTAAGGGCCTTTGGCTGACCGAGTTCTCAGATTACTGCAAATTGGAATCCATCATAGATTTCCCCCATGACACAAACATCTTCCAAGAGGGTTTAACAACATAACTGACTGGTGCCAAAGTCATGGACTAAAACTCAATGCCAAGAAATATATTACAGTGTATTTTGGGAAACCTGCCACCCAGGCTAATTACTCGATTGATATGACAGCCCTAAGAGTTGACCCAGTAGTCAAGGATATGGGAAAATGCATAGACAGTAATCTGGCCTTTGACTAACATGTGCCGAAGGTAGTAAGAAAAACATTCTATGTCATCCAAGTTATAAGTAAGTTCATGGCATCCAAGCCCAAGGAAGTCATAGTGCCACTTATTCAGCAATTATCAGACATTTCATTAAATATAATTCACTTTTTGGCATGTACCTGACCAAACATATACAAGCCCTAGCTCTATATTCTGTCTCGTACAGGTTACTTACAGGCAATCTATGCCTGGCATACAAGGCATCCTTGGATCCAGCTCTGATGGGCCTTTTTCACTTCTACAAAATGAACAGCATAAGAACCACAAAATACAAAAATTTAAATTTTGCTTGTGACATAAATAAGACATTTTAGTGAAACAGGTATGTGTCGCACAGGATCCCCATCATGTGAAGCAGAGTCTGTCTCTAACCTTTCTTAAGCATAACCTTGACTAATGGATGGGAAATTGGAAAGTCACCCCAGATCTGCCCACCATGTTGCCTATAGAGACAGTAATGTCCAAAGTAACATACCACCCACATAACTGCTAGAAAATTCCTGACTAACATACCCACCCCTAATAAACACCCATGATACATAGGGACACAACTGGGTTGGACTGTGTGGCTAGACTTGTAAAGGCTCTGGTGGTCATTAGCCTAGGATCTAATTATGAGCATATGAAACTACAGGTCGTCAGATAAACACACCTTGGCATAACCTATATTCCTCATGATCCTCTGTAAACACCCCACAAAATCTGTTGCAAAATATCTCCCCACAAGGGACTCCACATAGAACAATTATTCAAGGGGGGTTTCAGCATAAATGTGGCCAGACCCATTGCCCAACCATTAAACAAAATGCTAATGCAATATATCACAATCAAGAGAAATTTGTCAAACAGACAACAAGACCTAACCATGTAAAAGACAATAATTCCACCCTGGATCTAATCATCATCGATATAATGCATATATGCCTACATATCAAAATTCTACAAAATCACTTAAGTGAACTTTGCCCTCTAATATCATTCTGGTCCTTTAAAGCACATAAAATACCACCTCACATCATCTCTATTCCTAGCAACAGAGGTACTTTATTAAACACTCACCTTCAAAACATAAACTGGTCCTCATTGTATGTAAAAGCAGATACCAACTCGGCACTCATTTACTTCTTAGATTAACTCACTGCTGTGCAGGATTTCCACTGATAAAAGGGGGATTAAAAGGACAAAAGTGTACTTGGATTAAACCAGATACTAAAAAAAAAAAAAACAGTCTGCCATAGGAGATATAGCCATAGTCACTGCCCAGTAGAAAATGCAAAAATAAATGAACTTCAGGTAGCACAGGTTACCATAAAGTATGAATATGATTTTATTCAATACAAGTTAAGCACTTTCATCCAAAACACCTCTAGAACATCATCAGAACTACTTACAAAACCTACCCATTAAAATAATATTAACTTGTATGGAAAAAATCATATTTATACTTTATGGTATCTTATGCTACCTGAAGTTCCTTTATTTTTGTTTTTTTTACTGGGCAGTGACTGTGGCTACATCTCATATTATTGCAGAGTGTTTTCTATTTTTTTAGGAGTTTCTGCTTATAGCTTCATTGTGGTTATTGTTCCTAACCCAGATACTATACAAATATACTATAAAAACATATACAGGCTAGAGATGAAGCTTGAAACAGTAACAACAATGAAACCCTGGAGTCCTTCCAGAAAATCCTGAAGGAACTTGATTCTGTGATAGTGGATAAAGCACTCCCTGCAGCACTATACTACTGCACCCTTCAACAGTTCCTTCAGTAAAGGATACAACTTTGTATTGCATACACATGTATATGTGTGTTTTTTCCTTGTTATATAATTTGTATATACTGTACTAATCCACTGTAAATATTATTAACAATGTGGTGTTGATTTGGCTGAACAATTTCAATGTTTTGTTTACCTGCTTGAGTTGCTAACTACTTGCATTACATTGCTCTGATTCATTTTGTACTTTTGTACACAGGTCATGACTGAAAGCGGTTACTAGACCAACTTGTTCAAGTGGCAATAAAACTGAAAATGTAAATAAATAAAAATAAATAGCATGCTACATGACATATTTCTCCACCTATATAACAGGCCAGAGTATCTTCTAATTCAGCCAAAACAATATTTATCAGACAGAAACAAAATATGCTTGCTAATACTCACAGATATTGTTGGTATGATTCATAGGTTCATAGGAAGTTACTAGACTAGCGGCCCTAGAGCCTTTACAAACCTAGCCATGTTAATCCCAAGTATCCCCATTTATTCTTTTTCGGTAGTTTGCAGAACAAATTTATGAACAGAGTGGTCTGTGATCAACAATGGCTACCCTTGCCCTTGAGGGACATGGAGCCACCGCAGGAGCGAATTTGCCATCTCCCATCCAATTATCTAGGTTGCATATGAATAGGGTCAGTATGGAGTTCTGTTTTATGTGAATAGGAAGCCTATTCCAGAGAAGCAGTAGTCTCTGGGACACATATGTGTCTCTCCAGCATGTTCTGTTAATATCACAGGTTAGATTGAGATCCCTAGAGTGAGGGAATCTTGTGCCATTTGACTTGCGGATGCGCAGCATTTCTATTAGAGCAGGACTGGAGATTGCCCCTATAGGTCAGGCACAAGTGGCATCTCAGCAGCCTACAAGATACAGAGTAAAGTGACAGCGCTTTTAGCCTGTTCATGTGTTTCATGGTTTAGAGTCCCTATGTCCAGCTGCTGCATGTGTCTGGTGAGGTACATGCAAAACAGTGCATTATTCTCTATTAGTGGTCTGATGAGGTTCAAGTACAGTGGAGGTATAACATCCCTTGAACTGGATGCTATGCCCTTGCTTATGAGGTGCACTATGTAGAAGGCTTTCATTACCACTGTGGAAACTTGGTGGTCAAAGTTGAGATTTCTTACAACCTGTGTTCACAAGTCTCATACCATTAGACTGGAGCTCAGGAGGATGCTGTTAATGTTGTAATTTATACAGAATTCCATTTTGCAAAGGGAATAATAATAATGCAGTTTTTTGCATTCAGTTTTAGACCATGGCTTTGGCAGCAGTCATTCAATGTGTTAGCCCTCTTCTTGTGATATGTTGACATCAATGGGGGACTCAATGATTGCTCCCAGTTTGCAATCATCATTGAACTTGGTGAGCCAGAGACCATCTACAGTGGCCTGGACTTCTCAGAAGAAGAAGCCAAATGGTAAGGGGCCCTCCACAGACCTCTGTGGCAGCCTGGTCTACTGGCAGAGGTTACATCACCAATTTTGACAGAGTGTATTCTGCTGGTGAGCTAATTGGCTATCCATCTAGGAACATAAGTGTTAATCCCCAGCTGGGAGAGTTTCTCAATGATGCCAGAGTGAGGGATTGCATTGAAAGCCTTGGCAAGGTCGAGATAGGCTGTGTGCACAGTCTAACCATTTGTCCATGGCTTTGGTGACATTCTTAAAGAAGTCTATCAGGTTTAACAAGCATGATCTTCCCTTAACAAAGCCATGCTGGGTTGGGTCCAGTGTTTGGCAGTTGCCTATGTCCTTGTTGATAAGATCCATGATAATTCTTTTCATGGCCCTGCAGATGAGGTTGGTTAGACTTATGGGTTTGTAGTACCCGGGTTCAGTTGATGTTCCGCTCTTTGTGCAGGAAGATTGTTATTGTTATTATCCATTCTGCAGGAACATAGTCAGTTCTCAAGATATGATTAAAGAGAACACCAAGTGGGTCCTCTACATCTTGTTTTAGATTGTTTAGTAAACAACCTGGGATATTATCTAGTGCCATTGAAGCCATGTTTTTTGCCTTAGCAAGTGTAGAGATGACCTATTCTCTAGAGATACTGGGCAGAGGGCTGGTGTCAGATATGCTTTGGGATATGGTAGGTGTGGATGGGTGGTGAAGTTTGAGCTGAATCTGTCAGCTGGCCAGTTGGCAATATTTTCTGGTGTAGTATAAGTGATCCCATCTAGAACCAGTTCAGCACATAGACTTCGGATGTAATTAAAGAATGCCTTATAATTATCCATGACTAGTGATGCGATTTACAAGATTTCTGATTTTCTTGTTTAGACTTAGGAGGGAAATCTTCTTCTGCAGACTGATATCCCTCTTGTGTTTGAGCAACAGTTTCTTCCTTTTGCTATATAATCTGTTTATACATGAAGTCTGCCATGGTGGGTTGTTTTTATGAGAAGACCTGATTTTGATCCGGTCAGGTATAGCAGAGTTTATGCAGTTGCTTAAGTGTTTGTACAGGGCTTTTGTGTACATTTCTGCATAGTGATCATTGGTGTCTGTGATTGTGGGTGGTATGAAGCTTTTTATACCATCACTTAATGGGCTGTAGTTAGCTTTGATAACATTTTGTATAATTTTTGTTCCTGTGAGGGGTGCCAGTTCCAGCAGTTACTTCAAAGACTGATTTGTGGTCTGACCTAAACAGGGAGGGCATCACGCATAGCAAGTATAGTGACTCCCCCAGAAAAGACAGACTCCCATGACCATAAATTATGCAGTTGAGTTTCCTGCTGTTGGAGAAATCACAGGGGTCAACCACTCCGAAGTGCAATGGAGAAGCCTCACCCTGCGAGAACCACCGTCTTGATCGTGGTCTGGCTCTCCTGCCAGGTAAGTATGATACACTTACACATTCCACCCCATCTACTTCTACTCAGCAAACAGGAGGAGCACTTACACATTCCACCCCATCTACTTCTACTCAGCAAACAGGAGGAGCACTTACACATTCCACCCCATCTACTTCTACTCAGCAAACAGGAGGAGCACTTACACATTCCACCCCATCTACTTCTACTCAGCAAACAGACAATACCAGCAACTTTGAAAATAAGTATACAACTTCTAAACAGGAAGAGTACATGCATTAACATCCTTTTCCCCCATGTCCCATCTTTCCATTAGCTCCTTGCAAGCTGCGAGAACCACCTTCTTGATCGTGGTCTGGCTCTCCTGCCAGGTAAGTATGATACACTTACACATTCCACCTCATCTACTTCTACTCAGCAAACAGGAGGAGCACTTACACATTCCTGAAAAGGGTCTGAAGATCAGCCTGCCTACCCAGTTACCAGTTATAACAAATAAAAAAGAGATTAAAGCTTCACTGTGACACAACAGGTAAAAAGATCTACATCAAGATAACATTAGAAGTAAACTAGAATAGTCTAGCTAATAAACAAAAATTTATCTGTAACATTTACATAAAATAAGAAACATAAAAAGTTTCCATTCATTTGAAGAGACACTCCCAGGGATTCATTAACAGCCATAGCTGTAAAAAGTCTGTTACCAAAATGCAATAGCCACAATAAAGAACGATCTCATTATGGGATAATTTGCATGTTTCTCAAAGGAGTTACCTACCATGAAGTGCACATCATCACTTCCTGTGTTAGGTAACTATGTTGATAGCCACATTGTGGAAGCAGTAATATCCCCCCCTCAGTCATTCTCATCACAGAATTACACAGTAAATAGACACTCACGCACGGGTGCACACACACACACACACACACACACACACACACACACACACACACACACACACACACACACACACACACACACACACACACACACACACCGCTTACCCCCCCCCATTCTCAGATCATCCAAAATGTCTACCCATGCAATTCAGGGATGATTACAGTCAGCTCTTAATGTCAACAATTCAAATTTCATACTTTATGTCCCTCAGTAAATTCATGCTAGGGCAAAACCTGTTTACAAAGTTGAGAGGTATGAATAATGATTCCTGTTGCTCTTCCTCATACATCACAACATGTTGCAGATATTGCATAATGCCTAAGATCCTGAATATATATTCTAAAAACACCTGTTACATTTATTTAAATTCGTTTACCCCAGTGAGGGATAATGACTAATTACAGGTTAAGCCTGGGCTGTAACTCAGACTAATGCCTGTGTTTCTTGTGTCATGTGTGCAGTTCAAATCCATTTTCCTCCATATTTTAAGTATTATTTTTTAAATATTTTAATATATTTTAAATACAAATCCCTGGTGTCTAGTGGTGGTACAGACGTCTAATATCATATGTCAGAAAGTATAGGGTTCGTGGTCTACTTAGTGCATTTTACAGAATGCTACTTTTCTTTGGTGTTTACTGCTTCCCTCTACCTAAATCCATGTTCATTTTACACACTTATCCAATTCATCTAGAAACACACACACACAGATCAGCACTAGGTGACTTAGGCAGTTGCATAGGGCCCACCAGCTAGGGAGGCACTAGCCAGGGACGGACTGGCCATGGGACTGCCACAAAACTTACATTTCTTCTTTAAGAATGCACACTGCATGTGTTACATTTCTTTTTTAAGGATGCACACATTAATGTCCTTAATATTGTCTTTGCATCAGTTTTCACACACACACATTTAAACTTTACAGCAGAGCGGGATTAGACTTGAGCATGGATTACTGATGGAGATTCATTGCTGTTCTGGATTTTAAGAGAGACGAGAATATGCTGATAGGCCATTCTGCGAAACAAAGGCTGTGCATGTGTTCGTGTAATACCCCAGTTAAGAATGGCAGCTTGGTTAACTTATTCAATCTCAAGCCCTGTACCTTAAATAAAGGAGCATAAAGCCTGAATTCTCTGCACCAACTGCCAAACTGCATTTCAAGGACTGTTGAGTTTCAGTGTATTTTCAAAGACTGTTGAGTTTCTGTGCATTTTCAATGAATGTTGAGCTTCTATGCATTTTAAGGAATATTACCCCTTTGTAGATGGAGTGCTGATATTGCAGTGCCTCTTTTAAGGGGGATCAGTGTGCTGCACTCCTGAGTGTGTCCTCCTTTGGATGAGATGCTTAGTAACTATGAACCTTTTGCAAAATTACTAGCTAACCAATTTTTATTTTAAATGTACCACAGGCAGTTTTTCCTTTAAGTGCAGCAGGCACTGAATTTGTACATGAAACACTGAAATGTAAAGCTGTTTGCTTAGGCAACCTCTTTATTAATTACAGATTTATTTAATGTGAAATTATTCAGATGACTTTGGTGCAGCAGTTATCATTTTCACCTCACAGCAAGAGGTTCTCTGGTTTGATTCTCAGCTGGGGCACCTTCTGTGTGGAGTCTTCATGTCCTCCCCGCAGTCTTGTGGGTTTCCTCTGGGTTCTCTGGTTTCCCCCCACATCCCAAAGACATGCAGTAAGTGAATTGGGCCCTCTAAATTGGCTGTAGTGTGTGTGTGTGTGTGTGTGTGTGTGTGTGTGTGTGTGTGTGTGTGTGTGTGTGTGAGTGGTACGGATGAACTACCAGGGCAAGGCTAACCATCTGGTGGTGTAAACCTTGGCTCGAGATGATTGTCATTGTTGAAGTGACACCCCAACCCCATGTGCAAAATGGAAAAAAGGGGTTGAGGATGAATGGATAGATTTTACTTCTACAGAGATTGTCTTTTGACTGATATTGGTGGATTCTAATGACAGAAGTTTGAGTGGCCTTTTGTGGTAGAAATGTTCTGTAATGGATAGTTTTCCCATTACTGGTTCATACATTTTATTTCATTGCTTACTAGAAAAATGTTCTAACCTACAGTTCTAAAACACATTCTAACAAGTGGTGCTGTATTATGCAAGAAACATAATTTAATACAATCAAGATGGTGCATCAAAGAATGCATGCATTTACGCATAGTCCAAAAAAATTGGGAAAGGGGGCCATGGTTTGAAAACAGCCCAAAGATAAACTTAATCTGCCACTGGCCAGATAGCATTTTCTTGGAATGTGGATTTCAATGCCATTTCAATTAATGTGCAGTTCAAGTGTAGAGAAGCTTAATGTTTATGTTAAGTCTGTTTTCATTGTGAGATTGTATTGTTTTGTTTAGTAAATTCCTGTCAATGTTGTGCTATAAAATTTGAAATAAAAGTTTTAAGTATCTTTAATCATTGTAGAAGTAAAGAAGAAAATAGTGTGTACACTGACAGGTGTTAACAGTGTTTATGGTAACTGGGGAGAAATAGCCAAGTAATGGGACACTGAAATAACTAGGGAGGGTGATGTCAGAGGGACTGCTGTGGGGGTTCACTGATCCATTACCCTGGCCCCATTTGACTATGAGCACACACACACACACACACACACACACACACACACACACACACACGCACACACACACGCACACATGCGCACGCATACACACACACGCACGCACACATGCGCACGCATACACACACACACACACACACATACGTGCACACACACACACACACACACACACACACACACACACATGCATACACACAAAAACACACACACACACACATTCGCATGCATACACACACACACACACACACACACACACAAACACACACACACACACATGTGCACGTGCACATGCACACATACAAACACACACACACACACACACACACACACATACACACACACATGCACGCACACATGCACACACACACACACACACACACACACACACACACACACACACACATGCATGCACACATGCGCACGCATACACACACGCACACACACATGCACACGCATACACACACACACACACACACACACACACACACACACACACACACACACACACACACACACACACACACACCTTACCCCATCCCAACCTTCCCTTTGTTTACTACTGCTACCTGTCAAGTAGACAGATATTTACCCACACACCCAGCCAGTTTGCATATTCATTCACACAACTCACAACTCTGCATTACCACTAAACTATCCAACACTACCTTAACACTTAACTTCTCAGCAGTTACCTCTCTGACAAGACATGATCACAGAATTTGGCTGTGCTGACTACTGCAACCTGGGAGCAGTGGCCATGCTAATCTGTACAGTTGAGTGATTCAACGGGCATATAGATTCCTTCTTCAAAAACTTTCTGGGAAAGGTATACATGGCCAATTAGCATAAAGCTCTGTCCTGAATGCCTCATTAACATGTAGCACTGCCATGGAGATAGTCTGTTGTGGTGCTGCATGTCTTTATGCAAAATCACTACATTAAGGTAGTCTTTCAGTTTGAAAAGGTACAACTCACAAGTAACCTTTATGAATCTGGGCCACTACTTTCCATCTTTCAAGTAATAAGATTCCTGAATTGCCACAATGGGTAAATATCAAATAATAGTCAACAACCATCAGAAATATCCATGCATCAATGTCCCGCATAATTCATAGGTTCATAGGTGTTTACTAGGCTAATGACTACAAGGGGCATCTTATGCTTAGCTATGCATCCCAAATCTCTGAGAAGTTCTGGTATCCTTGATGAGTGTAAGAAGGGTCTTGAAAGGTGAAACATTTACAAGCAGGGGCCTGTCTGATGAACCATTTACAGGCTACCTGTGTCCATTAGAGACATAGATGCCAAACCAGAGATGAATTTTCTGTTCCCCATCCATTTTGTCTAAGTTACACTTGAATAGGGTTAGGGAGGAACTCAGCTTCACATGGATAGGGAGCATGTTCCATAGACGCTGTAGTCTCTGGGATACATACCTATCTCTCCAGCAAGTCCTATTTATATCACAGGCAAGGTTTAAGTCTTTAGAATGGGTAATTATGTTGTTGTTTGTTTTGCATATAAGAAGGAGGTTCATCAGAGCAGTGTCTGACAATGCCTTGTATGCCAGGCATAGATCTCCCCTCAACAGCTTGTGGGAGACAAGACAGAATACAGGGATAGGGACCAGAGGCAGTCTGCAAAGGGCATGGTACTTATGCTCTGTATTCTTTTAGTGAGAAGCCTCTGTGGACATTCCAATTGTTGGATATGCCTGGTTAGAAACATGCAAAAGGGGGCATTGTACTCAATAGGTCTGATGAATGCTGAATACAATGAAACAATTACTTCCTTGGACCTAGATACCATACATTTGTTTATAAGTTGCATAACATAAAATGATTTCCTCCCTGCTGTAGATATGTAATGGTCAAATGCTAGATTACTGTCTATGTGGCCCAAGTCCCTGACTTCTGGGTAAACTCTTAGGGGTGGGTTGTCAATGATAGTTACCAGGGGTGGATGACTTCCTGAAGGATACTATTATGCATTCCTTGGCATTTTGTTTTAGTCCATGGCACTGGCACCAGTTGTTTGTCTGTGTCAGCACTTCCTAGAGAACATTTGCTTCAGTGTGTGATTCAGTGACAACTCCTAATTTGCAATCATCTGCAAATTTAGTCAACCAGAGGCCACTGATGTTGGCCTTGACTGTGGTGAAGTAAATTACAAAAAGGAGCTGTCCCAGGACCAATCCCTGAGGGACTCCACTTGTGACTCACCTCTTTCTAGAAGTGGACTCCCCAGTTCTGTCTTCCTGTGTCATGTCTGTGACCCAGCTGGCTATCCACCGGTTTACATAAGGGTTTGTGCTTAACCTCTTAAGCTTGTCAACATGCCTGAGTGGGGGATTGTGTCAAATGTCTTGGCCAGATCAAGGTAGGCATTGTGAACCATTTTGCCCTCATCCATTGCTTTGGTGACCTTCTCAAAGAATTCCACCAGGTTAAGTAGGCATGATCTGCCCTTGATGAAACCAAATTGAGTTGGGGTAGTATCTGGAGGTTTCTTTACTGATCATTTCCATGATAATTATTTCCATGGCTTTGCATAGGCAACTAGTGAGACTTATGGGTCTGTGGTTTCCAGGGTCTGTAGACAGCCGGACTTTGTGCACAGGGATGACAGTTGCTGTTCTCCATTCATCAGGCATGAAACCTATTTGGGGGATACAGTTAAATAGCAGTTCCAGAGGTCCTGACAGGTCATGCTTCATGCTATTTAGAAGACATCCCAGGATATTGTTGAGCCCATTGATGCAGTCTTTTTGGCCTTAGACAGAGCATTAAGGACCTGCTCTCTAATGATAGGGGCAGTTACAATCAATGGTATTTCTTGAGGGAAGGTTGAAGGGAAAAGAGGGGTAAAGCTGGAGCTGAATTTGTTAGCCAGTAGGCTTGCTATATCTTCTGTCTCAGAATTGGTGGCTCCATTTACAATGAGCTCTGCATACAATTCTGTATTGCCTTTGAGGATGCAGACATAGCTAAAGAAGGCCTTATGGTTGTCCTTGACCCGGGAGGCCAAATTTACCCCACATTTGGCTTTGGTAGACTTGAT
Source organism: Protopterus annectens (assembly GCF_019279795.1). NCBI lineage: Eukaryota > Metazoa > Chordata > Ceratodontiformes > Protopteridae > Protopterus > Protopterus annectens. The sequence continues at coordinate 57,282,252 of NC_056727.1, read as the reverse complement.
TTGTCCTCTGAGTTTGTTTAGTTTGATGTGAGTGCTTTTATCCTGATCAGTGCTGCACCTTCTAATATTTGCCATGATTTTCTTTCTTCTGTTATACAGCCTATTGATGATGTGATTCCACCAGGGTTGCTTGCTTTTTTGAGTTAGTTCTGTATTTTTTTCTTGGTGTGTACAGCTGCCTCTATGTGCCTATTAACATGCTTGTACAGGGTTTCTATGAAGAGTTCTGCATAAGCAGAAGTGTTCTTATGGATTATGGGGGCTTGAAATTTTGCCAGGTTATCTCTTAATAGTAGATAGTTAGCCTTGTAGTAGTTTCTGAATATTTCAGTGTTAGCTGGAGTTCCAGGTTTTATTTTTACTTCAAAGGAGATGATTTTGTTGTCTGACCTTATGAGAGAAAACATTAAACTAGGGGATATGCAGAATTATACCATATTAGTGAGGACCACATCCAGTATGATTGCACCCCTTGTTGGTGTATCTACAATCTGGTCCAGGGAGTTTGTGTTTACAAAAAACAGGAATCTATATAGCTGCACATTTGGTGTCGCATATGGTTCCCAGTTAATAGTGGGGTAATTAAAGTTGCCCATGAATATGGTACTGGGTTAGATGATGAGTGTTTCCAATAAGTTTAAATACATGGCATGGGTTTCCTAGGACATAGAGGGGGACCTATAGCTTGCAAGGAAGTGGTATTGGATTTTGCCTGTGGTGATTTGAACGTGGAGAAGCTCAAGTGCATTGTCCTGTTTCACCAGTCTTGAGGTATATTTATTTTTATGTAAATCAAGGCACCTCCACCTTTAGTTTGTGTCTGTGTAGTAGCTAGTCGAAATGTGTGGAAGGTGTTATAACCTTGCAGTGTTGGTATGCTCTCTGGGGCTTTAAACCATGTCTCAGTGACTGCTCTAACATCAGCTTTCCCTAGGGTGGAGAGCCTGTAGGGAGTGGAGTATTTATGTTTAGACTCCTAGCATTGAGCTGTAATACCTTTAATTTTTCTTTGCTTGATTTGTTTTGTCAGAAGTACTTTCATCTTGGCATTGCATAAAAAAGGCACTATATGGGGGGAAACAATGTTTTAGCTAATATTAAAAAACCTAGAGGGGAGACATGCAGACCATCCCTGGCAAAGCAGCACGGTCTGTTGATCATCTCTTTCCATGGTGACAAATATTGCACCCCCTTGAATGTCACCTGAAACTAAGCCAATTATTAAAGTCAGTCGTTTTTTGGTCATATTGTGGCATTATCCTTGGAGAAAGTAAATGCTGATCAATGCTAGGCTCATACCAGCCTGGGACACATATTCTGAGAGCTTCATAATGTCTCTCTTTATATAGTCCAGGGAGGTAGGTCTCAGATCATTTACACCCATATGGACTATGACTGTGTCATACTTGTACTTGTAGTCCAATGACCTGAGTTTATGCATAATGTGGTAGATCCCTGCCCCTGATATGCAACTGACTGGGACTTTCTCCTTACTCAGCTTTGTGAGATAGACATCAGTGTGTCTCACAATGGAGTCGCCAATGACTAAAATGTTGGATTCTGTGGTGTCTTGCCTTAATGGCTTAGAAATAGAAGTTCCATGAGATGTGGCTATATGTGTTTATGTGGGTGTTGTTTTGAAAGAGCACATTCAGGGTTGCTGAGGGTGTTTGTTATGTGTATTTCATCTAGGAGGTCTTTGGCATTTAAGAAGGTTACACTTAAGTGCCCCAGCATATGTGGGTATCTGTGTCTGCATTGAATTATGTGTGATGGGTGCAGCGTGTGTACTCCTGACAACCTTATTGACATTAGGAGTGCTTTTATATAGGAGAGCTTTGCCTCCAGTGGCATTGTGTAAATACATCTCTCATATATTGCATCAGTTTTAGAATTAACTAATTGTCAGTAAACATGAGGCAATTTCTACAGTTCCTCAGGACACCCATATCCACCAAGCCAGTAAAAGAGATAGTGGGAAAGTTCATACCCATGGCAACAGACCCTTTTTTTCTTGATTAGACAGTTGGAGTGAGAATATAAAGTAATGTCAGGAGTATCTGGTTGCTACTCTGAGGGCAGTACTTGTCAGTGCAAACTAGTTGTCCTGTGTGCAGCTAGGTATCGGTGAAATTTTAATGACACTTTTACACGAAAAATGTCAACTCAGGGTGTCTGTGGCTATACAGGGCACTACCAAACATTGAGGGGAAACTAATAAGTAGAGCATGATGATTTATGATAAGAAAGTTAGATGTAAATCATGTAGAACTTACTGAAAATAAAGAATTAACATGTCAAGAATGATGAAAAGAGGAGAGTCATCTGAAAAGCTACTGCTTACCTACTACCAATGCTGGTCCAACCACAGCTTCACTCTGCTGAGATACAATGCTCCTTTGCTTCTTCTTTCACCAGAAGTAAAACAATCACAAAATGAGAAGCAATCCACAGTCTTGTCCCAGATGATGTAAGCGTCTGTAGGCTTGTTGTAGCCTTTTCCTGGTAGATGCCTTGAATAACAACCAGACCAATCAGGAAGATCAAAGACAGACACTCACTTCCAAATTAGAAATAGTCAGGAATCTATGCACTCTGCTCCTTCTCTCAACAGGAACAAAACATAAACACTAATCTCAAGATGACTAGTGAGAGGCAGAAATTACTATGAGAAATGCACACTGTAAGAATACTAATAGGTGCCTCTGCCAAGAAAAGTATTACCCAATGCATGGGGAAGGGGAAACATGCTAGAAATCTAACAGATAAAAACAAATGGGAAAAGGCACCAGACACTTAACTGAACTCCTTGTCAATCCAGTGGCAACTTAGTGTCTAGCCTCAGTGATGCTACATAATCTCTATCAGATGCTGATGCATCACTTGAGAGATTTTGTTCTTGACCTTGGTGACTCAGCCAATGTCCTGCACCTATTTTTCCCTAAAACCACTCTCCCATGCATCTCTAAATTCCACGAGGGATTGACCTAGAGGTGTGCAAGTGCATGTCCACCAAACAGTCCGAGCATGCCCTTCCATCCCTGCCAACACATCAGTTTCCCAAGCCACTAATTAAGCCAAGGTCAGCTGGGACATATTAAGGGCTTTATCCCTGAATGTCATGGCACTGGCTTATTTGCATGCAGTCTGTGGTGCTGAAAAAGGTTGGAAGAATCACTAAGAGCTTCACTTGTCACTGCTCTTCCTTTGTTTCCTTAAAGGTGACTTAGTGACAGATATGGCAGGTAGTTTCCTTCTTTTATAATCTGTTGTCACTGCAGCCTTATAACTAGTCACTCCTTTAACAGCATCTGTCTTTTTTTGCTGCCAGTGCTGCCTCCAGGGTACCTAAGAGCTGCCGCCCAGGTACCTAAGAGCTGCCTCCAGCTCTGCTGGTTGGTAAGACACATGCCTGACCCCAAATCCATGTCCATAATCCATAACACAGCGGGAATTCTTAAGTAGACCTATCAGAGCAAAGATATTACTTTAGTAATAAAGCATCATACTATAGTCAGGGGACACCCTTACTTTTCATTCCCCAAAGATATTACTTCAGTAATAAAGCATCATACTATAGGCAGGGGCCACCCTTACTTTTCATTCCCCAAAGATATTACTTCAGTAATAAAGCAGCATACTATAGTCAGGGGACACCCTTACTTTTCATTCCCCAAAGATATTACTTCAGTAATAAAGCATCATACTATAGGCAGGGGCCACCCTTACTTTTCATTCCCCAAAGATATTACTTCAGTAATAAAGCAGCATACTATAGTCAGGGGACACCCTTACTTTTCATTCCCCAAAGATATTACTTCAGTAATAAAGCAGCATACTATAGTCAGGGGACACCCTTACTTTTCATTCCCCAAAGATATTACTTTAGTAATAAAGCATCATACTATAGGCAGGGGCCACCCTTACTTTTCATTCCCCAAAGATATTACTTTAGTAATAAAGCATCATACTATAGGCAGGGGCCACCCTTACTTTTCATTCCCCAACTAGAAGAAAGCTGCTTGCCTCTCTGCTTTCCTTAAAATTTTCTCATGGTTATTGTAGTCCAAGTATCAAATAATAAACAGCCTAAACATGTTTTGATTCCTCAGGTTTATTGTATTAGATCTTTCAGTAATTAAAGTGCTTATTGCTGAGCAACTTCTTCAACAAATAATAAGTATCTTTGGATCCCCTTCAGCTGCAGGAAGTCTAATTAAATGTAAATTATTCCATCTCACCCTGTTCTCAAAATGATTTGTTTTATCTCCACCCTAAGAGAAAGTAAATGCATTTCAGAAGACCGTGATATTACTTAGAGAAATCAACCCATTCTGGTGCTATGTTAAATGCTTCTCAGTTAATGAAAGTTTTTATTCATACTTCACAGAAACTGATCTGATATTTTGTCCATCCTGCATGATCATTTGGATTATTGAAATAAGGGAACTGATGCTGAACTTATGTGCACATAAATCTTCTGTGCCTAGCTGACTGGTCTCTGCTATCTTGAAACTAGGGTGGTTCTCTGTTGATCCCACCTCTGCACTACTCCTGTAAGAAATAAGAATCCAATAAAAAGAGAAAAAAATTCCCTTTGTTTCACTTAAGTGGATGATTTGGAAAGTGCCAGCTACCAAGCACACTTCAGTGTGAGGTAGATATTGAATGAAAAAAAAATGTTCAAAGTAATTGTTTAAATATCTGGGGGAGGGGGGAGCAGGAAAATTAATATGTTGCTTATCGTGTTGCACCTTGCAGGTCTGCTCTCCCTGATGCACCATGGTGTCCTGCTCTCCTTGGTGCACCATGCTTTCCTGCTCTCCCTGCTGACCCATGCTGTCATGCTCTCCCTGGTGTATCATGCAGTATACCTGCTTTTTGTACTTGTTGAGGCAGCCATGGCCATTTAGTAGATATCTGAGGAGCACTATGTTTGAACCATGCATGTAGATAACAGATTTCATAATCCTGAGTCATTCAACACAGTACTGCACTTTTGCATTGCACACACACACACACACACACACACAAACACACACATACACACGCACACACACACAAAAACACATGCTGTATGCATGAATATGCAGGCCTCGTGATTTGTGCTAAACATGAAGTGCATGAGACATGCCAATATGTATGGCTACTGAATTATGTACAGGCACTGACTTATGGGCATTAACACAATCTGGCTTTATTAGTATAACTGCTGTACTAACTGCCTGCTGTTACTGTATTATAAAACACCAACAACATCTTGCATAGCAATCATTATAGCTGCACAGACATGATATAGTGGAATCTGAGTGAAATCTCTGCAGATATGAATTATTACAGAGTTAAGGAAAATATCCTGCTTGGTAAAGTACCTCATCCACAACTACAAACCCTTTGGTGGCTTTCAGGGAGAAAAAAATATATATATCTAGTCATACATGTAAATGGAACCCCTTCACCTTAGCGTAGCACCATGGATTCTGGCTATGAGTGAGAGAGATCAAGCCATGAACTGTGAATACTGAGGGGATTACAGGCCAAACAGGCTATAGAGTTTCAGGGCCATATATTGCACTATGGGTGCAGCAGCAAAGGGGGATTTGGGCCCAGGTGAGGCAGTGCATTACAATGACTGCAGTTAATAAGTAGGCCTGTAATGTGGGTGTCAACTATGGACATACCCATGTATATACCACAGCACAGCATATGCAATGACTGAATAACATGCTTTGCCCTCAGATGTAAGGTACTGGCATGATGACCTGAGGGAAACAACATCTACAGCTGTTCACTAACTAGGAGAAAGAGCTGCTAGTGCAGGTCATTCTGGGCAAAGCTGTTGCCTCTCTGCTTTCCTTAAAATTTTCTCATGGTTATTGTAGTCCAAGTATCAAATAATAAACAGCCTTGACATGTTTTGATTCCTCAGGTTTATTGTATTAGATCTTTCAGTAATTAAAGTGCTTATTGCTGAGCAACTTCTTCAACAAATAATAAGTATCTTTGGATCCCCTTCAGCTGCAGGATATGAATACTGTGGGCCATCATAACAGGTCCCTACAACAGGTGTACTGAAGGCTTATCAGTATAATATTCCATGCAAAGGAAAAGGCATGGAACATTGCAACATACAGGTGCACCAAAGAGGGTGGAACACCAATAAATATGTGACCAACAGAGGTCAAGGGAATTTTAGTTTTGCTTAGTGGCTAGGGTAATTGTTCCCTTATACCTGGAGTGGCTTTTATTGATGAGCAGACCTGATATCAACCACCCATAACTCTATACAGGAATCACCAGGCTGGTAATGTTTGTCACATTGACTATATTAGACACCATTGCATGACTGGAGAGCAGGATTGATCAAAGCCCCCTTGCATAATTGTTGTTCCGGGCACCTCCACTCTCCAGATGCAACATTGGTCATGGGAAGCCACATGGCATTTTATAATACTGTTTCCATGTGTACCAGATGCATGCTATAAGGGAGTATGGAGTCATATGTACATGGGCTGGCAGTGGTATCATGTGCTTTCATGCCTTCACAGGCTCCACTGTTGATTGTTCCAACATAACATAGAGCTGATGTCAGCAGGACATATGTGGCTGACAGTGATGGCAACATGCAAGTGGCAAGGATGCTAACACAATGACAATATCTGAGGCAATGCAAGGGGAGGGCTAACCCACAACCACCATTATTGAAGTCCCTGCAGAGGTACTTGTGGGAATAAAGCCTCACAGGAGCATGACAGACATTCAGTAACTGATAATCTCAAACATGCTCTAACTGTGAATCCAGCCCACACACACCATCTGATGTGAGCACTTCTTCTGAAGTGGGCATACCCACAATAGATATGGTAGTGTGGCACCATCATGAATCCAGGACTGTGTCTGATAAAGTATGACATTTATAATAAACCATCAGATGTGAAGGTCAGTGATCCTGGCACAGACCGCTGCTGCACATAACATTGTGGAGATGGTGAATGAGTTCTGTGTCATGCTAGACAACATACACTAACTGAACAGTCAACAATGGTATACACAGAAGGGGTAGGTAGTTTTACTGAGGTTATAAGTGAAAAACATTACTTCCATTGTTACCTCCATGAGATTTTTATCACCAGTATCAGTCTACCTCTGCATACCATGCAGTCAGTGGTGGTAGTAGGGTCTGGATGAGAAATGGTTGTGGACAGACCATCCCTAGACAGATTTTTCAAGACTAGCGACGAGATGGCATGAGTGTCACCTACAGGCACATGACCTGCTACACTTAGTTGTGCACATCTTCCAGGTCGTGGGTGACATTGTTCCTTCAGCTCAACATAAGGGACTTTTCATCTGGGTGCAGGACCAAAGTTCTGCATTTTTACCCTTTAGCTGCCCTGGACCTGATCCAACCTTGATACTGCAAGACAACACAGAGGACACCAGTAAAAGTCACACTGATGTAGCAAATTCCCAAAACTGAAGGATTGATCGCTAACTCTGCAGAACCTCCCAGAGCATGTGGCTACCATGTTCACCTTATATGACCCTACACATTACCATAATAGTACAGTGGCCTGTTACTCTCTTCCACCACCTATGCAAGTGTTGATGACTGTACACAGCCTACTCCTTAGCACATGTGGGTACAATGATGCCTGATCCAAAGTATGGCTAGTCCATGCATTGCTCTGGGTGGTGTAGCTGTGATACTACATCCATCATTTCATTCTGTCTTGTCTATGTTATGGCCCATAGTAGTGGACCAAACTGCATCTGTTTTCCAGTATTGCAACATACCAAACTCACTTCTGTGTCAGCTGAGTTTCGAACATTGCATGTTCCTCACTGATTCTGTGCTCTGCCTTTTTATACTTGCTATGACTTGTATGTCAGGTCATTCCATGATGTTTACCTGCTGCTGCTTTTGTTTTCACAATACCATGTCATGAAGGACACAACGAATATGTTGTTGTAAATGTCCGAATTGTATTATAGTGCCCCTCCTGATGTTTCAAAACAATGGAAGCATTTCTTCAGAAGTCTCCTGTTTCTGCAGGAGCTGTATAATAGGACATTTCCTAATTTTTCTGAGAGCTGTATATTAGGGTGATCAGCCTGGGCTCTAGAGCATAACCTGCTACAAAGGCAGCACATATCAAATAACATTTATATGTGGGCTACTGCCAACATGTATGGTACTTGTGTGTATAAGTAGGTCTAGCTGCCATATGCGTATAACTATCAGTCATCTGTCTGTGAGGGAAATCTTCCCCTGGAACCACTGGTATGTCATATGTATGCCCTTATGTGAATGTTGCAGTAATTTATTTGTTTATGTATTGCTTTTGTTTAAAGTCCAATTGGATAAAGAATCAACTTTTCAGTGGAGGCCCAGCGTGAAAAGTTCCACATAAAAAATATGCACAGAGTGAACGTGAGACATGTACAGAAATTCCAGCATGCTTATCTCTATTTCTACCATTGATCAGGAACAATAGAATATTATGTATGGAGATTTTTTTTAACAGAGAAGTAGGCTGCAGGCACAATATATCAGAGGAAACAAGACAAACATTTAATGATTTTTTTTTTTTTGGTACAACAGTTCTACAAGACAAAGTAAGGAAATCCAAAATGTAGTGGGTTTCTCTACACAATTGTAAAGAAAAAGACAGAAAAAGAGGCATCCCAGTTGGGAAAGGAGTTGAGATAGTATAAAAAGGTTAGATTAAAGGAGGATTGTAGTGGTTACATGTTAGAAGGGAAATGTCTACTAGTGAATCTAGTGGAAGGAGGTGAATGAGTAAAGTTTAGAGGGTTAGAAATAGTGGAGTATTGGGTGAAATTACCCTGTGGGGCTACTGTAGTGGTATAGGTGACAATCAAGTAGATTTGCTTTCTATTTATGTATCTCAGTCTCTCTGGAATAGATGGGCCCCTTGATAGCAACAATCTAGAGGGTCCCAGAACACATGCAATTGTAAATGTGCTATCTTATAGAAAACTCACATAGTGCTGGTTCTCTTCTCTTCTGCCCACAGGAAAATACACACCTTGAAATGTTGTTGTATAATGTCAAGTTTGACTGATGCCTGAGATTTTCCTAACATGTCCCTGCAGGCCACTGGAAGGTCCCCATAGCTAAGATAAATAATGCAACACATGATAGGACTAATCAAACCATGCATACCCTTCAATTCCACTGGTGTCCATTACATCTTGACTAGGTTGCTTACAGTATATCTGTCAACTAGGAAATGGTCCACAGTCTATTGGTCTGTCAGGTGGTGGTACATGCAGTGTTGTCTGTACTTCCTCAGTTGGCACTAATGGCTAGAGACAATACATTGCGAGTATTGGATCTCAGCGAAAGGTGCAATAACAATGTTATAATTAAAAAATTGTCTTTGTAATCTTAATAATCAGAGCATCATAGTTCTTACCTAATAATGCCATTGTTATTCTATGTTTTAATCACAGGCTTCATGCTGCAATTACAGACATAGTGAATAAGTTATGTCATGTATTATCATAGTCTATGTGATGTACTTCTTGCATGCTGTGCATTTAGTGAGGTTACAATGAGCAAATCATGATGCACTGCTGAGGGTCTATTTATTCTTCTGTAGGATTTGTGATGCTATAACAATTGTTCATTGCAAATGATTTGCTATACATTATTTCAGTGTGCTGCACTGTTTTAATTGTAATACTACTGTATGATTCATTGAATAAAACACTAATGTTAATGTATACTAAAAAGCTGATGTCATTTTGCTTGTAAAATTCTGGAATTTTTTAATTAAGTAAATTTCACTGTATACTCCCTCTCAGCTTCAACCTTCATAACTGAAGAGCAATGTAGAAGTGAAGTACAAATGCAAGGAAAGCTCTAAAGTATGATTGGCTGTAGAAATGCTAAGTCTAAATTTTGCACTTGAATCCATCACTTCAGGAGAAGCACAAAACATAACAATTCCAGCTGCAGAGAAAGAGATAGACAGTGTATTTTATATAAAATGTTGTATGTTGCCTTTACCAATGCCAGTAACAATTAATTCTGAAGAATCATGTTAATATACATATATTCATACTGCTGCAATGTCTATGAAAATGTAATTAAAGACATTAATGCAGAATGGCATCTTCATATACAGCGATGAATGAAATAGGCATTGAATGTCATTCTTGAACTGTAGCAAATTGCAAATTTTGATTTCAAATGGAGATCTTGTAGCATTAAGAGTTAAAAGAATACTTTTAAAGCTTTAGTTATGTCATAGCATTTTACCCAACGAAAGATCCTGCCCTTTAATTAGCAGCCTTTTTGGTTATACATCTGCTCCATTGAAGATGATATTCATATTGTAGCTTGTTGTTTGCTGAAGCTTCTTTTGTGCTATTATCATTACTCTACCACTGCTATGACTTTAACTGTTTTTATAAACCGTGACAGCTGTTTACAGCTAATGTCTTCATTATGTTCTAGAGCTATATAATATATATGATATATATATATATATATATATATATGTGTGTGTGTGTGTGTGTGTGTGTGTGTGTGTGTGTGTGTGTGTGTGTGTGTGTGTGTGTGTGTGCGTGTGTAAACACCTATATGAGCTCAGTTGCATTATGGTTAGGAGAACATGGGCTTAATTTTAATAAGGATAAATATAGGACTTTATATTTTGGGAAGCATAACATCATCCCTATTGTCAGAAGATTAGATATTAAAACAAGAAGGATGCTTCATGCTCACCAAATGATTTATAAAAATCAGTGTATACCAAGATTATATATTCCCCATTCCAAAGAAGGGATGGGCCTCCTTGAAACTGATTACATGTATAGATCTGCAATTGTGGGTCTCCACACATAGCTACTGACATCACAAGATCCAATTGTAGTGAAGGTTTTGAAACATGAGGAGAATAAATCTAAGATGACTTCTCTGCTTAATTTAGCAGAAGCATATCAATGTCAAGCAGGAATGGAAATCAAACCAGCAGTAGATAAAAAGCAGGCATCAACTGAATGTGCCAAAAAAACAAAAGAAAGAATGAAGAAGAAGGTGAAGGATTAGATGAGAAGGCAAGAAATGTGGAAAAAACATAAATATAGTTGTAAGTATAGAAAACTTCTGGAAGAGCCTCATGTTGATCAGGAATGAATGCAAGAATGGTTAAGGAGAGGCAAATTCAAACCAAGAAATGAAAGGTTCATTCCTGTCATGGTATTAGAAACCCAAAAGATTTGGAGAAATTAAACAAAAAAATGAGACTAGGACTTACTGATCTCATCGTTACGACTGAATATAAAGACTTTGTGATTACTGTTTGTAATAACTGGCAACATAGGTTTGGATCATAAAAGTTAACACTATGAAAGTGATAGAGTTAATCTTTAAGAAACTTATATCAAACTCTGTTGCATTTTTTAAACAGTTTGTTCATGGTACATGAATATCCTATTAATGAATATAATAGGGGCATTTTCTTATTATTGAGGGTATTGTGTGATTAAAGGAGATTAAACACCTTACCTATGATTCTAGATTAGAGACACATGGACACTATTCCATTAGCTATAGATACCTGAGTTGCAGACTATGCCTGGCATACAAGGCATTGACAAATAAGGAGTTTCATTTGCTACTTTATATTGATTTACTGGATTCAAGGCATTCTGCTAGAGGTGGATGTCTTACATTCTGAATAATTAAATGCAGGACAACAAAAAGAACCTAATTATTAACACACCCAGTGGTTTGTTTGTGGACTAAAACTTTCGATGTTGGCCAAAGTGGGATTCTGCAAATATTCAAAAAACACACCTTGGTATTTGGATGGGTTCTAAAGTTTGCATTTTGATTTGATTGGCCCTAATGCAGTTATTCACTGAATTACAAACTATATATATTATAGGTGTTAGAAAAATATGTATTTGAACATATATAAAGTGCTAGTTAAAAAGCAAATAGTATATAATGCATTTTATTCTATTAATAATATGGCAATAAGAATGATTTTACATGTAATTGCTTGAAGCTTTGGAACTGCAGTGTATTTGAACTCTGACCCTGGCAGTAGCCAGCTCAGCAAGCTTATGTTTTTCACTAATGATTATCTGCTGGGTCAGGAAATTAAATGTATAAAGCATTGAAAATCTTCTTCTCCTTCCTCTGGGACAATTGGCCTTGTAAATGTTACCAAGATAAGACACAGCTGTTGGAAGAATGTTGCAAGAAGAACAAAGAAGTGTATTACAAGACTGAACCAACTATTGTATTCGAGCAGGCCTGAAACCTTGAAGGAGTAACATTTACAGAAAGACATTATAACTGACCAGGTGCTTTGCAAGGCTGTATTATTCCCAAGGGAAAGCTTTTTTAAAAAATATAACATCAGCAATCTTTATGAATAGAATACTGTTAGTAAAAGTGATGTAGATGCCCTGTGACTAACCACGTCAGTAAGGTGGGCAAAACCTGAATGTAAACACTATAAAATATTCTGTACTTCCTGCATCATGTCAGACAAAACTCTGTACTTGTATGTTTTTTTGCCTCCTGGTGTACACTAGTAAACTTTTGCATCTGAGCCTCCTGTGTTGTTATCTTTGTTTTTATTTAACAGTTTGGTCCTTCTTGAATCGGAAACCCTCAGACAGCTACAGATCAGAGTGTACCAGTGGTCGAACACTGCGCAGGAGAAGCTACCGAAACGGTTCTTCTTGAAATACAAAAGACCTCCGACTGAATTGTCGTTTTGAGAGGCTGGCCACTTTCTGATCTGCGGCTGAAGAGCGGTCTCGAACTGGTCGATTCAGGAGGCTCAGGTAGGAAGATATTTGGCTTTTTTCTGTTTTAGATCAGGGACTATGTTGCAGTAAATACTATTGTCAGAAGATTTGTTATACAGATCAGGGACAAAAGGAAATTACTGTATATTTTGTCAGAGATCAGGGAAACAGAATAAGGTAGGCAGTCATTCTAGATAAACTGTGTAAGGAACTGAAATACCACGTGGTGAAAAGGGTTACACTTTCTTTTAGTATGGGAAATCAGTGCACTAAAACATCGCGAGATCCGGCCCTAACTGAAGACGCAAAATATATGCAATTACAACGGGCTGATAATGTTAGGTATTATACGAAATGGGTTAATAAATACGGATTCTATGGTAAATTAGATAAAATTTCATTAGTTAAACTTTTAAAGCAACTTAAATCTGACGCAGAAGGTCAGGCAAAAAAACAACAATGGTTAGGCATTCCTCAGGCACACAGGTGGATTGAGGAAGTAAACCGAAGGGAACAAAAAACTAAAAATGCTAAGACGTTATTTTTAGATAAAGAGGATAATAATATAGTAATAGCAATGGCTCCTCCTCCCCTGCCCCCTCCGATACCTTTTTCAGGATATGAAGCAGGAGGACAAGCTGGTCCACCTCCACGTTATCCTGATGTCACAAGAACACTAAAACCATTTGTTAGAGATCCTATTGAAACTAGGTCCCGGACACGTAAAACACTTGGGGACACAGACTTGTATCAAGTAAGGAAAAACACACTAGAGGAAAATGAGGAAGAAATCTGTCCACTAATCGAGGTACCAAATCCTCAGGCAGGACAGGAAGGGCAGGACCCAACTCTTCTAGTATACAGACCATGGACACCGGAAGATATTCGGAAAGCTACAGAGGGAATCCCCCATCCAAAAGTTAATTACACAAAGTTTTTACAAGATTTACAAGGTATGAAACTAAGTTACCACTTGAATGGGGAAGAAGTAGAAAAGGTAGTTAGACAAATTGTGGGTCCAGACTGGCACATGATTTGTGGCACCTGGAATCCTCATAATGCAGAGCTTAAACCACTCCCACATAGTGACGCAGAGCTAGACAACAGAGTAAAAGGTCTTACAGACCGAATTTCCGAAAAATGGAAACCTAGAGCAGATTGGACTTGCATTAACCAATGCATACAACAAGAGAATGAAACTGTAGATGGGTACTATGGTAGATTATTGGAATGTTTCAATAACCATAGTGGTATGGCTATTCCTGAAAATCAGACACATGATACCTCGTATGAACAGCAACTGAAAAATGCGTTTTTGAAAGGTTGCATTGCACCTATCAGTAGCTTTATTACGAAGCATATGATAGATCATCGAACAAGTAGGCTACAAGCCTTACTTGAATATGCTAGACATGCTGAAAGACACTTTAATAGTAAAAAGAAAAAGAAGACACAAGTCTTCACTGCTGAAGACGGAGCTGAGGTTTTTGTAGTACAGTCCGGTAAAAAGGGTAAAAAAAATGCCCAGGGAAATAGACAATCTGACAAACGGTCAGAAGATTTTGAAGAGAGAAAAAAGAAAGGTGAGTGCTTTAAGTGTGGAAAGAAAGGACATTTAGCAAGGGATTGCTGGCTAAATAAAAAGGTGACTACAGAAAGTAAGGGTGATGAGGACTGACTATATGATAGTGATGAAAGTCAGAAATCATCAGGAAAGGCTAACAAACAAAGGACAAATGTAAATGTAGTAGAAGGAATAAAGGAAGTGCAAGCAAATGTAGAGGATGAAGAAAGTGAAATTTTAGATTTGGCATTACTGAGCTTGGAGCTCTATCTGGCAGACACAAAACCGGAAGTCACACTTCTGGTGGAGGGGAGGGAAGTAAAATTCCTGTGTGACTCAGGAGCGTCACAAACTTTGATACACCCCTCCAAGTTACCAGAATATTCCGAATCACCTGATTATATATTAGTAAAAGCAGCAAATGGACAGCTATATAGGGAGCCACTCTCCCATGATATAGCAATAACTGACCCTGTTTCAGGTATGACTCAGAAAAGTAAAATTGTAGTTTCTGCAAAATGTCCAGTAAACTTACTGGGATGAGATCTTATGCAGATATTTGGCATAGCGGTAGTTCCCACTATGCAGGGTATGGAGGCACAAAGACAAATGGATACTTTTGTGGTGCGACCGGAGGGTGAGACTTTTTACTGGTACAGCCAGGACCTAGTTACGACTGGTCCAGGGGCAGTAACCGAGGAGCTGATGAATGTAGCCATCAGTAAGGCCCCCTCCCTTGACACTGACCAACAGCATTTGTTACACTGTACTCTATACTACTGTAGCATGCCAGGACCTGATAAAGAATATGAGCAAGAATTATTCAAAAATCCTGCTAACAGATTAGTATTACGAACCTTGTATTGGGATACTGAGGGAAACAGTGTGGTAAGCTGTTCATTACCTCAGGAATTCATGACACTGTACAAATCTAATCGACTACCACATGTCAGCTTGATGAAAAATAAGAATATGAAATGGGCGGACTTAGGAGAAAAAGTAACAAGATGGGAAAAACAAACTGATTTAGAATTATCAGAGCAGGGAATACAAAAACAGAAATTGAATTGGCTAACACAGACACATCCAGCTGTACACTTACAAACTAGTGAAGACAGCTGATTAGCGTTCTTATTAGAAGAAGAAGAAAAAGCCTTGTGTGACATACCAAAGATTCTTTGGTCAACAGGCAAATCAGATGTAGGACTTATTCAAACAGCAGGACCAGTTACTATTACACCAAAATCAGCATTTAGACCACAAAAAAGACAATACCCCTTGAGGAAAGATGCAGAGCAAGGAATCAAGCCTATAATAGCAGCATTACTCAAGGAAGGAGTACTGGTAGGATCTCTTGATTCACCATGTAATACCCCTCTATTTCCTGTTAAAAAAGCAAACGGGGAATGGCGGATGGTACAGGATTTACAAGCTGTAAACAATGCAATAATACCTAGAGCATCTACGGTGCCAGACCCACACACCTTGTTGAATGATTTAAAGCCGCAACAAAAATATTTTACTGTAGTAGACATAAGCAATGCTTTCTTTTCAATACCTATACATCCTGATAGCCAGTATTGGTTTGCATTTACATTTCAGGGTAAAAGATATAGCTATAATCGGCTACCACAGGGATATTGTGAAAGTCCAACGATATTTGCACAAGAAATGGCAAGTAACCTGGCAGGGTTTACCCCACCAGGAGGTAGTCAGATTCTACTTTATGTAGATGACATTTTGCTAGCAGCCCCCACCCAAAATCAATGCAGGGAGGATACGATAGCGTTATTGAAATTTTTAGCAGCACAGGGACATAAAGTAAACAAAAGTAAGTTACAACTTTGGAAAAAACAAGTCAGATACCTAGGATATGTAATATCCAATGAAGGTAGAATATTAGACGAAGACAGAAAAACAGCAATTTTACAAGCACATAAACCAGCGACCAAGAAGGAAATGATGTCCTTCTTGGGAACAACTAATTTTTGTTGAAGCTGGATATCAAACTATGCTTTAGAATCTGCTCCACTGGCTGATTTAATATATAAAACACCAATGGCAGCACAAGATATATTACAATGGACACCCAAAGCAGAGACAGCTTTCTGCAGACTAAAACAATTGATAGCTTCTTCATTAGTTTTAGGACTTCCGAATTACCACAAAAGATTCTTTCAGACCGTATATTGTAAACAGGGATACATGACGTCAGTTCTGACGCAACAGCATGGGGATAAGCAACTTACTATTCATCACAGTTAGACCCAGTGGCACGATCGTTGCCTCACTGTGTGCAAGCAGTGTTCGCAGCTGCAATGGCAGTACAGGCTTCGGCCTCAGTGGTGTTATTCCACCCTCTCACATTGAGAGTGCCTCATGCAGTCGTGATAATTTTACTGCAAGAAAAAATAGCATATCTATCTCCTGCTAGACATCTTTCATGTATGACCATACTGCTGAGCCAACCTCATATGGTAATTGAACGTTGTACAACATTAAACCCGTCAACATTACTTCCAACCCCTGTGGATGGCACACCGCACATTTGCCTGCAGGAAATTGAGCAAACAACTTTGCCCAGACAAGATCTCACTGATATGCCCTTGGATGATGCCGAGGTGACATTTTACGTGGATGGCTCATGCAGAAGGGGTCCTATAGGGAAAAATCTAGTAGGATATGCAGTGTTTACAGATACAGAGATCTTAGAAGCCCAACCTTTACAGCATAACCTATCTGCTCAAGCAGCAGAACTGATAGCCTTAACACGGGCTTGCACTCTAGCGAAAGATAAATGTGTGAACATATATACTGACAGTCAGTATGCTTTCTCTACAGTGCATGTTTTTGCGCAACAATGGAAAAATAGGGGAATGATAACATCTAATGGCAAACCGATTAATCATGCGCAACTTATTTTGAACTTACTAGATTCTATTCAGTTACCAACTAAAGTAGCTATTTGTAAATGTTTAGCTCATACAAAACAACAGGATAGAATTTCAAAAGGATATGCAAAAGCTGATGCAGCTGCAAAGCAAGCAGCCTCAGACTCAGAAACTTTACTTTTAACCGAGGAATTACAACCCTCTGAGATTTTAGATCTAGAAATGTTAAAAACAATGCAGACACTAACTACGAAAGCAGAGAAACAAAAATGGGAGAAACGAGGTGCAATCCTCGAAAATGGACTGTATGTCTCCAAAGAGAAAAAAAACAATATTACCGTCTAATTTATTTAGATATGCAGCTTTGTTGAGCCATGGGCAGTGCCATGTCTCAACAGGGGGGATGGTACAGTTAGTAAATCGAATATTCCAAACATACGGATTCATAAATTATACAAAAAAATTTTGTGCATCATGCCATATTTGTAACAAACATTATGCACAGGGGGCATTCAAACCCAAGCAAGGGAGTTTTCCTACACCACCATATCCGTTCCACACTATTTGTATGGATTTCATAGAATTGAATAAATGTGAAGGGAAAAAATACTGTTTAGTAATTATAGATATGTTTTCCAAATGGGTAGAAGCTTTTCCAACTAAAAATCTGGATGCAGCAACCGTGGCAAAAGCCCTAGTAAAAGAAATAATTCCCAGATTTGGCATACCGGAAAGGATTTATAGTGACAATGGGACACATTTTGTTAATCAGATGATTCACCAGCTTGGGAGATTCTTTGGAATCTCCTTAAAGAATCATTGTGGTTACCACCCACAGTCTGCAGGACTGGTGGAAAGGTACAATGGAATTCTAAAAAACAAATTGAGGAAGCTAGTGAGTGAGACACAGAAAAACTGGATTTGCTGTCTGCCGTTGGCACTGCTGAACATGAGAACAGTTCCAAATGTATAGGGTTTGACTCCCTTTGAAATGATATTTGGAAGGGCATATTATGTGCCACAGTGGAAAGCTCTCATGCCTGCAGAACTAGAGGCGGACAGCTTATTAGCTAGCTACATGAGAAAACTGTTAACAAATAAAACTGTTTTGCAGTTGAACTCTTTTTCAGATAAAAGACAGACCGGACCGCTAGAAGCAGTGCTGACTCCGGGGACCTGGGTGTGGCTGAAGGTTATGAAGAGGAAGAATTGGGCGAGTCCAAAGTGGGAAGGACTGTACCAGGTACTGCTGGCAACGCCTACTGCAGTCAAAGTTGCTGAGAGGACGTCCTGGGTCCATCTGACGCACTGTAAACTGGTAAAGAATTTTCAACTTGATAAACATTTTGGGACTGATACACAACAAAGGCAGGATGGCCAAGAGCAAAATGAGTAAAAATACAGATCAACCCCAAAGATGTTGTTTAATCATCTTGTTGACTATGCATTTATTGACTATGATTGTGATGACCTTCCTTTTGTTGTGGTTTTTCCTACATGTAACCACACAAGTGAAAGTGGAGAGACGTGATGAACTGTCTATAGACTGGCATCCAAACTTTAACACATACCTAGCTATGAAGTGTGTATATGTAGAGACTATGAACATTTCAAATTGCTGGGTTTGTACTGCTATACCAACAGCATATGGAGGACTGTTAATGTCCGCTGTTCCCTTGGGGATAAATGAGACTTGGGAGAATTTAATTTTTTGATACAGGATCTGTAAGATCACAAGACAAAATTGCATTGTATTTACCTATTACACAGAAGGGAATTGTATGTTTTTATAAGAATGATACACTTCAAGTGGGTTGGAGTAACTGTAATATAACCATATCTTATAAATGCTATATTAAAGTTAAAGATGGAGGCACTGTTTGTAATACGAATTATGATTCATACTTGAGTTTAATGAAAACAACATTAAGTGATGTGCAGAGAAATCCTGTTTTGCATAAACAACTGTCTATTATAGACAAGAAAATGTTTCATTCAGAATTAACCCGCATCAGTACTAAAGTAGAAAACTGTTATTTTGTTTGTGGGAAAAAGGCATACAAATGGCTACCTGAGAATTGGTCCGGCAGTTGTTTTTTGGGTTATCTGGTTCCGGCCATAAGACATACTGCAGAATTACCTCTAAGTAAGATATGAAATGTGAGAGATGTAGCCCGGAAACCTGAAGGTCCAATCGGAAAACCTGTAAATCCAGTGGGACAAATCATAGCTGGTTGGAAAGACCATCATTCTGTAAAAAACAAAGAAAAATTGACTCATATGGACTTGAGTGACAGTGTAATATCCTGGGCTGGAATACTTCCAGCATATGGAGCAGTCAAATCGATCTGGGAGTTGAGAAAGCTGTCAAAACTTCTCGAAGTAATGAGTAATGCAACTTTTTCTGTTCTCGAACTAGTGACTGATGAACTGAATGCAATGAGAACTGTTGTGCTACAAAATCGAATGGCTCTTGACTTCACCCTAGTGGCGAGAGGTGGTACGTGCGCGCTTATCAAAGAAGAATGCTGTGCGTTTATACCAGACAATCGACATGAAATTAATGACCACCTAGAGGTAATACAGCAGGTATCGGCCATGACTGAACCAGGCCCAAACCCACTGATGAACTTTTTCCAGAGTCTGTTTGGTGGGTGGGGTTCTATCGTAATGAACACCTTGATTGCTATTTGTGTGGGTCTGCTCCTATTAGGAGCATGTGTCTGTTGTGGGATTCCCTGCATGAAAAGATTAATCAAATATTTTATTGATGTATCTGTAACTGAAACTTTGTACCAAGACATTGAGTTAGAAAAATTAATTTCAGATGAAATTCTTTCCGAAGTATAAATTAAATGACTTGCCTGGTTGAAAGTCCTTAAAGGAGAAAGCTAGGGGACAAAATGACATTGTTTATATTTCAGAACAGAATAAAAGTATTAAAAGGGAGGAAAATGTTAGAAAAATATGTATTTGAACATATATAAAGTGCTAGTTAAAAAGCAAATAGTATATAATGCATTTTGTTCTATTAATAATATGGCAATAAGAATGATTTTACATGTAATTGCTTGAAGCTTTGGAACTGCAGTGTATTTGAACTCTGACCCTGGCAGTAGCCAGCTCAGCAAGCTTATGTTTTTCACTAATGATTATCTGCTGGGTCAGGAAATTAAATGTATAAAGCATTGAAAATCTTCTTCTCCTTCTTCTGGGACAATTGGCCTTGTAAATGTTACCAAGATAAGACACAGCTGTTGGAAGAATGTTGCAAGAAGAACAAAGAAGTGTATTACAAGACTGAACCAACTATTGTATTCGAGCAGGCCTGAAACCTTGAAGGAGTAACATTTACAGAAAGACATTATAACTGACCAGGTGCTTTGCAAGGCTGTATTATTCCCAAGGGAAAGCTTTTTTAAAAAATATAACATCAGCAATATTTATTAATAGAATACTGTTAGTAAAAGTGATGTAGATGCCCTGTGACTAACCACGTCAGTAAGGTGGGCAAAACCTGAATGTAAACACTATAAAATATTCTGTACTTCCTGCATCATGTCAGACAAAACTCTGTACTTGTATGGTTTTTTGCCTCCTGGTGTACACTAGTAAACTTTTGCATCTGAGCCTCCTGTGTTGTTATCTTTGTTTTTATTTAACAATAGGACACAGCCCTATTATATACCTTAGATTTTAGAAGTGGTGGGCATGTTTTGTTTTGAATGATGGAGGTCTTGTGAAGATAAGGGGTGACTGCTGTTAGATAGAGGCTTTGCACACAGCTGAAGTTCCAAAAATAAGGTGCTAAATGTAGGGCTGCTTGCTACTGTGCTCTGATAATTGTGTTACTCATTGACATCTTGACTTACACTCTGTGCTAATTCAGTCGCTCAGTTAAGCAGATATGAGCAGCTGACTGGAGTAAAAATACAGAGATTAAAATACATACTTACTGTAACATGAGTTAATATTCTGCTCATTCATGGCTTATGAAAGAGAGTTATAAAACAAGAATTTAGAATGCTTTGAACAGGGTTTGGTATTCTATTGCAATTTTGCTTTAGTCATTAGAGCCGTAGTATCATTTCTCTGTTGTGTGTTCAATTAAATAAATGATAAATCTTTTAAATGACACATGGCATATCTTGTATTATTCATTATACAGAAAAAAGCCTCTTTGTCAAAGTTGTGTTTTGTTATTGAATGTTGTACTGTACAAAACCCCAGAATTATTTTTATCTAAAAAGTTTCCCACACAATTTTTAATTTCTTGTAAACTGACAAACTGTAAACTGAAACTGTATAACTTAGGCCTATAGTCTTAGGGCAGTTTTGTTCAGCTAGACTTCAGCTTTCACATGACTGCAAAAATTCCTTTCTGAGTGCTTATTCCATGAAATACAGAAATTGGAAATATTGCTTATTTTTAGAATTAATTGCAAAACAACTCATGATATCTCCACTGTAGTGTACTATAAATGGACAGTGGCAATATATTTTTATGTGTCTCACCATGCAGAGCTGAATCATGGTCAAATGGGGCCCTAGGCAAGGTAAAGGATCAGACTCCCTCAGTAGCCCCCCTAGCCACCCCTACAGTCATTCCGGTGTCCAATTACTTGACTATTTCTCCTTACTATAAGCAGTGGTCCAACCTAAACGTGTTCAAACAGTTTTCTTCTTTACGTCTGCAATGATTACAGCTATTTGAATTTACTTTAAAACTTTTATTTCAAATTTATAGCACAAACACAGTTACACATTTGCTAAGCAAATGAGTACAGCATCACGATAAAAGCAGACTTAGCACTAACAGTAAAATTCTCTACCCTTGAAAGTCAAATTCATTAAATTGGCATTGAAACCCACATTTAATGAAAATTCACTGGACCAGTGGAGGATTAAGTTGATCTTTGGGCTATTTTCAAAACATAGGCCCCTTGCACATATTTAGGAAAATGCACACATGCACATGCCCCCGGATTCACGAATCCTCTGTGTAAGACTAAATAAGTCTTACTCGGAGACTGCAGTTGAACGGTATGATGTCAGTGTGCCATGAATATTCATGAGGGCACGCTGACTCCACTCCAAGTCTAACACGGACCGTGCAGGAAAGCAGGGGGGGTGTCCGACTGCCGAGCAGTCTAAAGGTCCACGCCCCTGCAAGTGTCTGAAATGGAAAATGTCAACACACAAGAGCGAGTCTGCTCAAATGTCCATGTACCCAACACCACACTCCCTGACATTGTAAACCCCCAGCACAGTTATAAAAAGTTAAACATTAATTTTTTTTTCTAATTCCCGATATAGCTGCCCGTATTTGAGCGTGTGTGCGCGGGTGTGCCCATTGCTTAGCTGCAGTTAACAATCTCGACATGGAAGAGCATAATAAGGAATGTTTATGCAAATTAGGCCAAGTAGCAATAGCGTAGTGTTAGGGCGTTCACACAAAGAGGAGGCATTCACGATTCGAGTCCCACCACTCCCCTTCCTATTTTATGTTCTAAATTAGTCTATGAAATAATTCCTGACATATATGATTAAAATTTTAGGAAAAAGCATTGAAATGGCCTATGTGTCAGTGAACAAAATGTATATTTATAAAAGAACCTGACATATAATTGCCCGCAGTTAAGCAACGCTTTACCCAGCGCAATATAGTTGCCTGTAGTTAAGCAGCACTTTACCCAGTGCAATGTAGTTGCCCATAGCTAAATAGCGCTAGACCCAGCCCAATAGAGTTGCCCATAGCTAAATAGCGCTTTACCCAATGCAATCAGTTTGCGCAGAGGTGCGCACTGTGCCAACCAGCGTACCGTTGAGCAACGTGGAGCAATGTAAAGCAAAGTTGCCTAAACACAGTCACACCCCCTAGCCTGTCTGGACAGTAGTAAAATAAAAAGCAATGACAAGGTTCTAACCCAGGACACTGTGCACCATAATCAAAGTACTGAACCACTAAGCCATGACAGCTTAGGATGAACAGCCACTGTTAACATACATATACTTATAAATAGTAGATTAACCATTGCTAAGCAGGTCTGCAGTCAGCCGAGAATTTTCAAAAATGGCCAATCACAAAAAAGTGCTGGAAATGCGGCATATTTAAGCCCCATAGGCAGGAATACTCGCCATAACTGATTGTAGCTCCTATCTGCAGTTAGAATGGCTGGTGCTGGAGAGGGTACATGCTTTAGAGTGCAACGCTGGGGCATCGAGGAGTCGAAATACATGGGTTGGCTCCTTGTCCACTGTCATGAGTCAAGACTCCTGCAGGGCCAGTTCCACGGGGCGGAGTACAAAGCAGAGGCTTGGAACCGGTTAGCTCATGACCTCACCAGTGTCACAGGCATTCCTCAGACTGGTGAGCAGGTCCGTCACCACCATGCAGACCTGAAGAGACGGAAGCAGGACCTACTGAACCTATGGATACAAGAGGCCCGTGAGATGCAAGATGCCCCACAACTGAGTAGGTAGCCATGGAATGCAGTATGTACGACATGCTAATTTAATCTATATAATGGATAGGTATGTCTCAATATCCCTTCATTTACTTCACAGCTGCAGGTGTCCGTGCTATGAATCAGCAAGCCTATGCAGATAGGCTGCTAAGGCTGCGCCACCAGGCAGGTTAGTAATTATTCTGCATGTATTGTTATATAAAATAGGTGAGAGAGCCTGAAAGAAAGTGTTATAGCCCAATAATACAGCCATAAAATGCCCTGAATAATTCCTCTGCATGTACTGTTATATAAAATAAGTCAGACAGACAGAAACATAGTGTAGTAACCCATTAAGAAAGGTGAAATATGTCAGGAATAATATCTCTGCATGTACTGTCATATAAAATAAGTCAGCGAGCCTGAAAAAGAGTGTTCTAACCTATTAATAAAGGTATAATATGTCTTGAATATGTCTGCCATATGCACTGTAATATCAAATAAAGGAGAGAGCCTGTGGAAAAGTGTGTAATGTAATTAATAAAAATATAAAACCTGGAGTGTGTCTGTGTCACTTACTTTGAAATGCTGTTATACCCTTGCATTATACAAATAGTACTGTTTTAATAAGTGCTGGCAACCCACAGTTGGGCAGTCCCATCTAAAATGGTTGATGGAAGTGCCAGTAGCTGTGAAGCATATATACAGTCCACAACAGTCAGTTACTGGCTGGCATGCATAAGTAAATCTGACACATGATTAGCTTGTTAATTTGTTCCCCAGAAATGTGAGTGTGCGACATGAAATGCAGGGTTCTGTACAAATTTAACTGAAAATGTCATGTGAACACATTCAGATATGTAGATAAAGAAATATAAATAAAATCAATAAATATGTAGCGGTAACATCTGCATCTTGGACAGTTAGTATGTCAGATATAGGTCAGGTATATAATGAACTAGCCAAACCCATTAGACAACCTAATGCATGTTGGCAAGTATAATAATACATGTAGGGGATATACACCTGCAGTCAATAGGAATGTAGTGTAGACTAAAAGTACTTATAAGATGTTAATTGAGGTTTCTTTCTACACCCTACTGTATGTGCATAAACAATGCAATTCCACACCTCAGTGGGTATGTGTAATCTCAAAACATTTGTTGGGACATATGTCCTATTGTTCTATAAATATTTGCATTCACTTTGATGCATGTGCCCTGTTCAAACACCACAATCATGGTGGCCTGTTGCCACCAATCATCCCTGCATGCTGTTGGAATGTCCACTGTCGTTCAATATGTGCATGTGTTATGCTTGCTGTTCAACTGTTGGAACCTTGGTGTGCTGGGTTAATGGGAATATCACTGCATGCTGTTACAACTAATTTGGAATGCTGTTGTTTATGTTGTAATTAAACACACCTAATCACAGAACGTACGGGAAGGCCGGTCCCAGAGGACCCATCTGCCCCTCCTCAGCTGGCGAGTGCACCTGGCACCAGCAGGTCCGGTGCCCAACCCGGACTCCCCTCATCCATTGCTCCTGTGCCACCTTCGGGTGGAAGAGCTGCAGAGGATGGGGCTTGTCCCCCCCATGCAAGTGTGGTCGGAGAAGGGCCACCTGTCACCCTTCGAAGGGTCCGGGTTGTGGTGCGTAGGGAGATCCAGCGTTCAGTCGCTGATCCCCTATGCCAGCTCAAGGCAAGAGTGGCATGTCTCACGGGTGAGCCTGCCCATCCTATGCAGCCCCCAGCACAGCCACCCTCAGGGATGTGAAGGTGCAGTGGTGACTGTTCCACTGTTACCATTTGTGGGCTCATGGGCTTGCGATTTCCAAACATCCATCCACGTCAATTGTGTTCACTCACCCCATGTGTCATACACCGCCCCTGTATGCGTCTTGTTTGTCTTGTCTACCTCCCCAACCTACCTCCCCAAATATACCTACTTCTTCTACCTCACTTTCCACTCTCACCTGAAAAAAAAAAAGGGCAATCTGTACCCACAAAAAAAATTACGCCCCAAACATAGCTGCCCATTTCGCACACATGTCCGCTGGACATGTAAACTGATAATTATAATTGGCAGTACAACATACTTTGTTGTCCTCACCCCTCTCCCAGGGGTGGAAGGTTTCAAATTTCACTCCAAATTTATTGCATATGCACAGCTGTTGCTGGTAAAGACATGGGCAGCTATGGACCTTCCCTACACCCATCCTGCACATCCCGAGCTTGTTTTCCTACTGTCTTTCCCTCTTTGTGCCCCCTTTTTCACCACTTTCCTATCTCCCCATTTTCTTTTCTTTCAAAGAAATTAGCACGGGGGTTAGCGGGAGTAAGCACTTTTAAGCAGTAGTAAGTGGGTTTAAGTGAGTGTGCGCATGTGTGCGCTTAGCTAAGCATCGCTAAGCATTGTGCAGACCTGTGCAAACCCACTTACAACTGCTTAAAAGTGCCTTAGTTACTCTGTATGTCAGGGCCCTTGTTCTGCTCAGCAGCAAAATAAAACACCTCTGTCAGTCTCGGACCCCAGACCTTGGACACACTAGACTGCATGAATTACTACTAAGCCACAGCAGATATGCAATAACTTGGTGCTGAAATAAATATATCATGCATTACAATGAGTGAATGTAAAGAAAAATTAGGAAGGCCATAACACAAAGCTTGTTCTGTGGATCTTTACCAGCAATTGTTGTGGAATTGCATTACATGAGTGTGATATAAGAAGCAGCCATTCTAGCAGCAAATAATGTTACAGAGGCACTTTACAACTCCCACACAGTATCATAGCAGGACAAACACTGGCATATCTGATTAGGGCAGAGACCATACATCCTAACTGTGACTACTTTCAGGGATGTCCCTGATTGTGAAACATATTTTAGCTGTGTCCCTCTGAATCTCTCTGAAAAGTACTGACGTCAGTCAGAAAGGTGGGGTATTACACAATGAATACTGACAATAATAACAGTAGACACCACTTGTACTTCATAAAAGGTGTACTAATCCATATGAACTACTTCACTCAAGTCTACACTTACTGTCTCTATTATGTGTAGGGTGTACCTCACTGTTAACTACCTATCCCTGACTCCATGCAAAGATGCATCTGAGTGTTTCATAGGCCTGTTAGAGGCACAAACACACAGGCATATCAGCTATTCTGCTGTTACACACTCTGCAAATAGCTTTGGTAGGACTTCCACAAGCATACCCTTATGTAGGAGTACAACACAGAAATACCAAAGGATGTAGCCATGTACTGGTAGCAACTGACTGTAACAATGCCATTGTACCAGTGCTGAAAACACCTGTGAGTTGCACAGACAAAGAATAACAGTGTAACATCTGGCTACCATCTTGATAGGTACACAGTTGGGAACTATGCAGACAGACCACCTGCCTTGATAAGCGAACAGGTACACACCAATCCTTTAAGTCCAGTAAGATAACATTCACACAATAATACATAATGCTCTCTGTATGTCAGCATCCCCTCCCCCCACAATTAAAATATACTTGTGTGTTTAGGGTCTACCAAGGATGTAGGTAGGCATACTCAGTACTGGAATTATCCAGTTGTCCTGAGAACCCTGTGCTAATGTCAACAATAAAAAACACAAACCCTGCAGAAGTGAGTACATTAATATTCACAGTATAACAGTTCACAAACAGTTCATGTGCCAAAAGAATACTTCTCAATAACTAATTATGTATGGCAATTAATTATATGAGTAGAAAAGAAACTACATAGTCGCATAAATGTTGTGTAAGCATTTGTAGGGGTGAGTTAAACTCTACACTGATAGCTCTGTACTGGAAGTGGCAACAGTCAGGTCTGTGTACATGTACATCACTGTCTACACCTCTAGCTTCAGATATAAGAAGTATACCAACCTTCTGACTTACACAACAGTGTCCACAGCAAACAAGCATGGGCCCCACTCTGGAAATCTGAAAGGGCTACGCCTACATACCTTAGCAATTTATAGCACTGGGTTGCTATGACAGTGAGTACTGCAATTACCACACAGCAGGCTGTATGCATTTACCAAATGCTCGGCACCAATTGGTGCAGAGGGCATCACATGCACAGGTGCAGATACTATAAAAGCAGACTGTACTTGCTATCCCCACATGGAATCATTACATTGCACGTGTCAGAGACTATAGAACTCCTGGAGAGTAATGACAAAAAATATTACTTAATAAAGAAATATTTAATTAAGTAATATATATATATATATATATATATATATATATATATATATATACTTAATTACTAACTAAAATATTAATTAAGAAAAATAAAATACTTAATTAATAACCAAAAATACCAAAAATAAAACTTAAGTAAAAAACCTTACTTAATAACAAAAAGAAAAAAAAAGTTGCCAAAGCATACACAGACGGACCTGAAAGTGACAAACAGGTATGTAACAGATATGTAGTTACTGGCAAGTAGTAGATGTTTATGAATAGTACTGTACATACTCCGGAACATGCATATGTGGCAGCAGTAGGTATGTATGCACTGATGCCATGCATAACTACTGCCATGGACAAATTAGTGTGTAGCTGTGTGCAGTGGGACATAACTGTGACATATGTAGCTCAGCATTATATGTCAAACATGTGATCATGTTATTTATGTTCTGTACAGTACTGCATATAATGGCAGTTTGGGGGAGTAGCACAAACACCTATATAAACTTGGATGTGACAGAGTAAGACATGCATGATAGTCACATAATGTGTAGCTTAACATTGGCAACTGCTGTACCAGGCTAGTATAGTAATGTAGCATTTGCAGCTGTATATACTCCCTGTACTATTACTGTATGCACACGTGACAACTGTCCATGTTGTAGCAAGGCCCAACAGGTCATCCGTGAGGTGTATGGACTTACAACAGTGTGGATCTTGTGTGTGCATGGCACACACATATGGAGAGATATTTATGTGTCTGATACATTAGCATCTTAACATGTGCATAGAGCAAGGGACATACTGAAACTGTTTGTGAAGGGTGGACATTTATATGTTGGTGCAGGTTGTTATGTGCATATTTATGCATATTTATATGTAGGTTGTAGTGTGTGGCAAACAAGACAGCATACAGTGCTGGCATATGACATGTGGTGTTTAAATGATGTGGGTATGATTTGTTAGGTTTATAGTCTTCCAGACAGGGGGTCCTGCTAAAGATACATGGGCTGAGAGTACCTTCCATGCATTCTGCACAAGACTGTGCAATATCATTACATAACTGTATCCCTCTCAACCTTTGCATAATTGATATTCTCACCATGAATGGTAGACTGTATATGTGCCTATATGTATATCTATATGTACACCAATGGATGTTCATATGTACGCTCAAGCTCACTGTTGTAAATGTATTGCCATCCCTTTTGTTAAAAACCCTGTACCCATGAACTACCACATAGGTGGTAGTCTACTCAACACCAAAAGTGTGATAAGAGACTACGGGACACAGGTGGACAGTAGTGTCCCTTTTGAAAATCACAGTGCCACACTAGTCATGTAAACTGTGTATGGTCCACATGTCATCAGAAAAGGTGTGTCATCCATGGAAAAAGAGGTCAGTGTTCCACTCTACTCATCAGTCATAACACCCATCATGGAGTACAATGGCCTTGTTGGTATGTACCTCAGAAGACATCTACAGCAACTGTAGACGCCAGACACATACCTCACAAAGAGTATTACCAGACTCAAACAGATGCCCTATGCAGACTGTCTTACAAAACCACAGCTACACTGTGTCGCATACCGCCTACCCAGAGGCAACCTCTGCTTAACATACAAAGCTATGCCAAACCCACAATTGTTGGTCTTGCTCCATATAAACAGATTAAAATCAATACAAGCGACACACTGTACTGATCTAAACCTTGTAGCGTCTAAAAGCAGAACATGCTGGAGTGGTACATTATCATCTCAGACACATACCATACTCTGGAACTAACTACCTATCAATAGCAAATGAAGGTCCTCATTAGCAGTTGTCATGAATAAACATGATGATTGGATGTGAGATAGGAAACACAACCCAGGAATCACCTCTGTGGCTCTGCATGACAGGGGCACATGAACCTAAATTATATGGGTGTTGAAGGGCAGGGTACCATATGGCTAGGCTTCCATAGGCCCTACGGATAATAGCCTATTAACTACCTAGGACCCGATACACACACGCATGTACTTGTTGCATTACTTGCTATGTGAGGTTGACTGAGTGTGATGGTGAATGTGTCGGTGAATGTGTCACAGTTGTGTATATGTGTGATAGCCTAGTGGGAAACTGTTTATATCATGGTATGTAGTGTTGTAGCTCTGATCCCAGCAAAATATATGTATGCTATTGCTAGGCATGAAAACCAGTATGGCATACAGTGTGACATAGTCCCATGGTGTTGACTGGAGTGTGCTATTGTAGGCTAAAGCAGTACATGTATCCTTATTGATTGTTAACACTAGTGAATACATATCCCATATGAACTGTAGTACTACCTGAAGCTGTAGGCCTAAAGAGCACAGTATGGTGTATATCAACATTGCTTGGAAACACTGTTTTGTTTGTTACCTGTAGTCCTCACACAGTGCATACCTCAGGCATGAGGTTTTGTAGGTGCTGACACACAGTATTGTATGGTACACAGGTAAAACTCATCTGGGTTGCCATACCTTTGTGTCTTGTAGGTATGTCTGATGGGTGTGTGGGTATGCCTGTAACATGGCCTCGGTGGTATGTGTGTCACAGGATATAAGTGCATATCTAGCAACATGTATAGTGTAGTACAGCAGTATGCCACCTATACAGATGAATGTGCACATATGTTACTGAGGGGTTTGCTATCAACAAGTAGCATGGTGTACTGGTAGTACTGTAACTGTACTTTACATTCATTTCAATGGATGACAAATGTATGTATGCATTAGCTTCATATACACCTCTTGTGGCTAGGTGGTGCATTGTGTCACATACAGTGTGCCATGTATTGTTGTATAGTCTTACATACTGGTTTCACTTTGTTGCTGTGCAGAACATGGTTTGGTATATAATATGTGCCAGGCACTGTCAGGCAGTTGTGGGCTGAGCAGTGATATGTGGTATTAAAAGTGTGTATCTACTGACAGCCAATAGGTTGCTATATATGGCATTTCATTGATGTCTGTACTTTAGAATGTTAAGTGTGCCACATGACTTGCTCACAATTACTGTTTTATTGTCTTCCAGGGACATGTCTCACAATAGAAAACCTGCGTATTCCCCTGAGGAGGAGGAAGTCATCCTAGATGCCCTGATACAACATCACAACCTACTGTTCTCCAGAACCAGCCAGGACCAGCATGGGTGCACTGCACTGTGGCAGGATGTTGTCCGTCGGGTGAATGATGTAGGCATGCATAACCGGACTTATGAGCAGGTACGCCATCACTGCAGTGATTTAATCAGACATGTCCGGCAGCATGCCTCCAATGTCCACAGACAACAGCTTGCTACAGGTGGTGGTGCAGCAACACATCCACCCCTCACCAGAGTGGAAGAGCTAATCCTCAGTGTGGTGGCTCCTGGCCAACCAGTACAACAGACATGTGTCATCATGGAGGCCAGAGTCACCCAGCATGTTGACTCAGAGCATGCAGGTAACATGGCATATCTGTAGACTACTGTTAGCTCGATTGTTAGAACATGAATTTATCAGATGTGTACTGTGTATTCAGAAGATGTGGAGCCTGGTGTCATGCAATACTGATAATTTGGAACATAATCTGTATGCCTGTGACTGTCACCTCTTGTACTACTGTAAAATTGAAAACACACAGCAGCAATGCCATAGTTGTTGACACTGACAAACTGTCTCATATCCTTGTAGGTCCCTCTGGTGTGATAGCAGGACAGCAGACCCATGCTGGTGAGTGTTCTACATTTAATATAACATATAACATGTGCATGTCATAGGAGAGTTGTAGGCCATATACACATGTAAAACACCTACACATAATGCATGCTCTGCATGTTCTCTGTGGGACTATGCACATCCCAATAACATGAGTAGCTGCCTCAAACACATGCAATACACAGAGCATCACAAACAATTGTGGTACACTGTAGTGGACATTGTATAAGCAGAGTCAATACACATGCACACAACATGCACCACTTTGTCATATGCAGTAAGCGCTAATATGATACACATGGCATATGTAGACACCTGCTGTAAGATCATACTCCAGTATCCCAAATGTCATCAACACAGCACACATACTATACCTGAGGGGTAGAGGCCTATCGTGGGGTGGTGTGACATGCTTCAACACACAACACATTCATGTTAGGCAATGCTCCCTATTGAACACCTTACATACCCATGTAACAACTGGCTGTGAAATGGTTAATGTAGCCAAAGTGGTGCAGGTCAAGTACAGCAAGATAGTTGCCATTGTGGCATACATTAGTGGCCTTGAGTGACCACATAATGCTGCCTGATGATGGCTCATGGTACTACACTACATCCAGTTACAGTAACTACAGTACTACACATAGCATTCATTGCTATACACCTGACAGTTGTGTGCATCCGGCCATGGTATGTATACCTAAGAGTGATGGTGCACAGGACATTGGAAAGCATGTCAGACTTGCACAGCAATGTTGTGTTCATGTACACATTGTGTTCCAGGGTGAGGCCAATCATTGAACAACACACATGCATCAAAGACATGTATACTGTTATCAACAAGGACTCTCTACACTCGCATTGCATGCTGTTAAGCAACAGACATCCTGCATGCTGGCATGTGTAATAGGACTCTTTGGCTTGTGATGCTGTACTCCATCATCAACCACTAATGAGTATGTTCCGTATTGCTGTTGGTGGGTGTGTGTGTGTGTCAACTTGACTGAGTAGTGTATTTGTTTGCATGTGTGCATGTGTTCATGTGTGCATGTGTGCATGTGTTTATGTGTGCTAACATCCTGTACAGATGGTAAAGTGTGTTTCCTGTCTCCCTCTCACAGGTGCTGAGGTATTATTGGATGAGTGCAACAGGGAACCTGAAGTCACTGCCACAAATAGTGGACATGATGATGCATGTGTTGTGGCACAGGCAGGTTTGACAGGGTCTGTTGTTGGTCTGCCAATCGACAGTACACAGCTTTCGACCCTATCTATGTGCACATTCATATTGCCAATACATCCCTCAACACCAATGGCCTTAGCTGAGGAACAGCATACAGTAGGCATTGACCAGGATAGTGTGGTATCTATGGCACATGCAACCCCACACAGCAGCCATACCCAGACACCTGGAACCATACCACATAGACATATGTCCAGGGGTTCTCGTGGGAGCACTGCTGGTCGTAATGCCCCTGGCAGACGTGTCCCCACAGGTCTCACAACCTCAGGAATGTTCCGGGCTGTAATGCAGGCACAGGCACGTATGGAACGGTACACCAGGCAGGGACTAAGGGTGCAGAGGGCTCATAACACCGCTATCAATGACAGTATCTGTGACCTTGCCGGTGCCATCCGTAATTAAACCGAGGTCATTGATAGACGTTGGGGGGAGACACTAGATGTCCTCCGCAATGTAATGTCCATGCACCAGGACAGTGCAGGACAGCTGAGACATCAACGTGGACGTATGCCAGCAACATCATCAGCTGGCAGTCATCATGGATGACACACAAGTCCCAGCCGCTCCCGTAGTGGCAGTACCAGCCCCAGCAATGTTGGGGCTGGGCTGTCAATAGACCGTCCTAGATCACCACGTGCATGTGGCACTGGCCAGTCCCAGCAGGGACATGGGTCCAGTCGACATCCCTCTGCCTCTGACAATAGTAGCCAGTCTGGCTTAGTACCTGATACTGTCCATGGCACCCCTGCCAGGCACAGGTACTGTGTCCATGGCCGGAGACAGTGATCTGTACAGCCTGGCAGGTACAGTCTGTGGCTGTCCCACAACCTCCCGTATTTGGCAACCACAAGGTGGAACTGTGTGCATGCAGACACACACACATAAACCAAACACCTAGGGCTAACACATACACACACACATTACATCAACACTGACCCATACTGTACTGTTGTCCCTCACACACACACACACACACACACACACACACACACACACACACACACACACACACACACACACACACACACACACACACACACACACACACACACACATGTCGATTGGATGGGTCATTGTCGGGCTCTGGCAAACCAATAACACACCCTGTGCATATGATGAAAATGTGCCACCTCCTGTCATCTGTGACATTGATGCAGGGACAGGCTAACATGGTGCTGATGCACAGGGTGACCTAATAGCAGTGTAGCAATATTAGCATGTTGTCAACAGTAAAGTGTAATGATATCCTTGTAGGTATATCTGAGCAGGCATGATGCATTAAAGCTATGATTATCAATGTAGTATTGTTTACACCAGTGTTAATTCCAAAAATGTATTGTCCATCCATGTGCCTCTTGGCTGATGTGTGTGGTACTGGCAGCATGTGTTGGTGAGTGGACGGTATGTGTGTGATGTGTGCAGTACAGATTTGCAGTTGTACATTTGTGAACATGGTGGAGGTGCAATGTCCGCATGTACGTGCATGGTGGACACATGGGAAGGGTGACATGCCCTGTATTACACAGTGTTAACACTTCATATTTCCTATTAGTGGCCAGTATGCATTTTACTACACATATGTTACAACTTGGGTACGCATGTGTGTATGACATGGTTTGACACTATGCTGTGGGTGATACTGTTAATATTGGTCATTGGTTTGCATTCTGGTAGTATACATAACCTCAACAGCCTGATTTTAACCAATCGTTAGATGATGTCTTGACAACTGACACACAGATGTAGGATACACAGTAGCATTTGAATCCTTCTGGTACTATACTATACCAGTAACCAGTGGTATTGACCACCTGACCACTCCTGTTTGGCATGTAGCCATCCTAGGTACAAGCAAACACACTAGTGATATGTCTGTCCACATCTGGTAATGCATACAGTGGCCTACAATGCATTCTCCGGATGAGACACTTATCCTCCACAAGGGTATCATACAGACAGATACCTGTTGACCAACCCATGCTGTGAAGCTATAAGCCAACTATAACATAGTCATCCACATTTACTATACATAGTATCCTGACAGTACCACATTGGTAGTAGCCCACAACATGTAACAGGGGTACCAATGTGTACATACAGCCACATGTGATGTCATCTGTCCTTTGGTATTCACATTTCCAAAGGTATGCTGATGTCCCTCAGTGTATCACATAAGCAAAAAGGGGTCTGTATGCATATCCATGGAGTTGTTGTACACCTTTAATGAATGCCCATTATTGACAGACTGTGTTGTATTTGAACATGTCTGAAATATACCCCAGGCATGAACCCTCACTCACACTATTCTATAGAAACTGTCATGGGTGTGTGTGACACAGATGACCTAGGCCACAGATCACTACAGTGGCTGGCCTTGTCACATACATACATATGTGACCTAAGGTCTGAGAAGCAGCAGCACAGACTGTCAATGGTAACAGATGTATTCGTGTAGGAAGCAGGCTTCACACCTATGAACTAATTGAGGTCACATGTACATATATGTCTTTGCCACACAGTTACCAATTGAGGTCACATGTACATATATGTATTTGCCACACAGATACCTGAAGTGTGCAATGCACATACTGTTGTTTTACTGATATGTCATACAGTAGTAAAAGCAAAACCCACAACACATTGATCAACAGTGTCACACACATGCACTCAGCAATTGCAAGATTCAAGCCTCTACCTAACTATGTTATGATACCAGAGAGATATGCATTAACACAACATGTTATATGCTTTACTGGGAGTTTTTATTTCCACTGCTGTATATGTGGGATACTGACATCAGACTTGCCAAAGAAGAATTTTCCTCTTTTAATGTGTTTTCCTAGTCTCCAAAAAGTGAACTCCTCTCAAAGGAAATCACACACATACACCCCCCATGCACACTCAGCAATTGGAGGATTCAAACCCCTACCTAACTATGTTATGATACTATAGAAATATGCATTAACATGACAGACTATATGCTTTACTAGGAGCTTTCATTTCCACTGCTGTATATGTGGGATACTGACATCATCAGACTTGCCAAAGAAGAATTTACCTCTTTTACAGTGTTTTCGTAGTCTCCAAAAAAGGAACTCCTCTCAAAGGAAGTAACACACATACACGCAAACACACGATTCAAACCTCTACTTAATTATGTTATGATACTAGAGAGATACGCATTAGTGCAACACGCTACATGCCTTACTGGGAGTTTTCATTTCCACTGCTGTATTTGTGGGATACTGACATCATCAGACTTGCCAAAGAGGAATTTACCTCTTTTAATGTGTTTTCCCAGTCTCCAAAAAGGGCACTCCTCTCAAAGAGAATCACACACTCAACAACTGCAGGATTCAAACCCCTACCCAACTATGTTATGATACTAGAGAAATACACATTAACACAATGCGCTATATGCTTTAGTGAGAGCTTTCATTTCCACTGCTGTATTTGTGGGATATTGACATCATCAGACTTGCCAAAGAGGAATTTACCTCTTTTAATGTGTTTTCCCAGTCTCCAAAAAGGGCACTCCTCTCAAACAATATCACACACACACATACATGCTCAGCAATTGCAGAATTCAAACCCCTACCTAACTATATTATGATACTAGAGAGATACACATTAACACAACACGCTATATGCTTTACTGGGGAATTCTGTTTCCACTGCTGTATTTGTGAGACACTGACATCATCAGACTTGCCAAAGTGGAATCTACTTCTTTTAATGTGTTCCTAGTCTCCAAAAAGAGCACTCCTCTCAAAGGAAATCACACACACACATACAACCCCCCACACATACAGCAATTACAGGATTCAAACCCCTACCTAACTATGTTATGACACTAGAGAGATACACATTAACACGACACACTATATGCTTTACTGGGTGGCTTCTTTTCTCCTGCTATATTTGTAGGATGCTGACATCATCAGACTGGACATGGTAATGTGTGTGCACTTTGTTTTATGCAATCCCAGGAATGAACCATGTGGGTCAGCAGGTGTTAACAGCTTGAAGAGGACTCCACAATTCTTAGCTTGTGTGAGCTATCTGTGGACAGATTGCCATGCCTTCATATGACAATACATATTTATGCACAGATTGTTGATTTTGTGGATACGACGTGTCTGGGATGTTGATAAAGGGCTATTCAAAGTCTATGTGGGACGTGTGTAGCTCCTTTCAGTGATGTATGTCCTGGGTGGTTGCCTTGCAAACAGTCTAGCAGGTTTTGGAACCATGATCTGCCCATGAACATACCAAAGTTGGTAGGGTTGTGTGTTTGTCAGCTTCCAATAGCTCTGTTTATGACGTCAATCATGATGGACTCCATGGCCTTGCAGATCAGACTTCATAGGCTTATAGGACTATAGTTCCAACGGTCTGTTGTGCACCAACAATTGTGGGGTATGCCATATGTTGTTGTAACCCATTCAACAGTTTCAGATCCTGTAGAGAGCGTGAGGCTCAACAGACTGTTCAGGTGCAGGTTCTGTTTGTTCTGTAGTTCACTTATGACACATATAGGGAAACAATGTAATCCAATTGATGCCATGTTTTCGGCTTTGGGAGGAGCTGTTTACCCATTCTACATGTGATATCTCCTGGTATGATGATAGGGCCTTTGGTCAGTGGGAGGTGGGTATGTATGTATGGGCCTGTCTGACAGGATGTCAGCATTGTCAGTCAGGTACAGTTGGCCCTGACTAAGGGCATATATGAGTGTACATTGCTATTTATGACATAGCTGACGGAAGTGTCATGGTTCTGTCTGGACTCCTACACAGATAATCTTTCCAAAACACCGACAAACCTGAGCACTAAACTCCTGTTATACTCTTTTACGCACTTAACACCCTACTGATCCTTAGTGATCAGTCAACAGAGTATTTCATCATAATATCCTGGCATGTCCAAAGGTTGGTTTCGTGTGTACTCTCCCGTCCAGCTGGTGAATATTGGAATTTTGACGCAATGTTACAACTGCCCTATGTACACAGACAACCCTCTCCTCCTCCCAAAAAACTCAGATATATGTGAGAGATGCAACTATATAGACAAACAGGAGGCTGAGCTGTCTCGACCCATGACTGGCACAGTCTATCACGTGGTGAAGGTAACCACACACACCACAAATCCAGTCTCACATAGACCTATAGCGACAGCAAACAAAATACATTAACACACATAAACATGCTTGGAGGCTCTAAATAAAATCTGCCTAAGCAGCAGAGACCTCCAAAGCAGACACCCAAACAACTGCTACCCCACAACAATACCCACATATCACATAGTTCACAAAGTCAGTGTGCCACACAGTCACTGCCCCTAGGGCTAAACAACACACCTAATACACTTGTAATAGGTGACTCTTATTGTCAGACACACTGACGTCCCACTCACCAGGCTGAACAAGGAGAAGGTCACTTTGAGCTGTCTGTCGGGTGCCAGGATCCGCCACATAACACATGAACTCAGGTCACTCCAAAGCAAGTACAAATATGGCTCCATCATTGTCCATGCTGGTGTGAATGACCTCAGACTTTCCTCCCTGGACTACATGACAAGAGACATAGCGGAGCTCTCTGATCATGTAGCCCAAGCCAGTATGACCCTGACCTTGTGTAGCATTTTACCCTCACCAAGAATGATGTCACAGTATACAGACAAATTGATCAATTTTAACAGTTGGCTAACATATTGGTGTAATTCAAAGGGGATCCAGTGTCTGTCAGCCTGGGATGACATGCTCGACATGCCACATAGCTTCGCTATGGACGGCTTGCACCTGCCACCCCTGGACTTTCAAATACTGGCTAAGGCTCTTGCCACCCCCATAGTGCCTTTTTTAAGCAAGGCTCAAAAGACAAACCCACCTCCATAGACAATACAAGGTAAAAGAAACTAAGGGTAATGCTGCTCAACACCAGATGTCTAACCTTCAAAATGCATGCATTCAAGACTCTCCTCAGTATGGAGAATGTCGATATCTTACAAAAAATACACCGAACCCACAGACATTGCCAACATCCTAGCTGACAGGTTCAGCGCAAACTTCTCCCCCCCTCCCCACCAAAAGGGCAAATATCTATCCCAGCAGAGTGCTGCCCCCCTGACATCTCAGTTGCTCAGGTAAGAGCCGCCCTCTCCAAAGCAAAAAACACAGCATCAATGGGACCAGACGGTGTCCTGGGCTGCGTCCTACATGAACTCCAAGAAGAGCTAAACCCAAACATAAAACTACTGTTCAATCTCATCCTTACTACAGGATATGTACCCAAAGAGTGGCATACAGCAACAGTGGTCCCTCTCCACAAAGGTGGTGTCTCAACGGCTCCTGGAAACTATCGCCCGATAAGCCTGACTAGCTTGGTCTGCAAAGCTATGGA
Source organism: Protopterus annectens (assembly GCF_019279795.1). Classification (NCBI taxonomy): domain Eukaryota; kingdom Metazoa; phylum Chordata; order Ceratodontiformes; family Protopteridae; genus Protopterus; species Protopterus annectens. The sequence continues at coordinate 57,242,971 of NC_056727.1, read as the reverse complement.
AAGGATCATCATGGACCTCATAAATAAAGATATTGGGGACCTACAGACACTGGATCCTACCCAGTTCGGCTTTGTTAAAGGCAGATCCTGCCTCTTAAACCTGGTCGATTTCTTTGAAACAGTCGCCAAGGCCATTGACAAGGGGAAGCTTCGATACAATACGACACTCAGGCATTATAGATAAGCTCACCAGCTTAAATATAAACCCCTATGTCACTAGATGGGTTGCAAACTGGCTCAAGGACAGAACCCACATGGTTAGAATTGCTGGAGCCATGTCAGACTCCAAACCAGTTACAAGTGGCGTCCCACAAGGCTCAGTCCTGGGACCTCTCTTTTTCGGTATATATTTCTTGGAGGTACAGGCCAACACGGAAGGACTGTGGCTGACCAAGTTCGCAGATGACTGCAAACTGGGCGCCATAATCGACTCTCCAGCCGACACAAGCATCCTCCAAAAGGGCCTCATAGAAACAGACAACTGGTGCCAGAGCGATCGCCTCAAGCTAAACGCCAAAAAGCGTATAGTCATCCCCTTTGGCAAAAACAAAGTGCCCACAAATTACCACATAGGTGGTAATCCATTAAGTACAGAAGAAGTAATTAGGGACCTGGGGACCCAAGTTGATAGCAATCTCTGATTTGACAACCACGTGGCCAAAGTGGTTAGAAAAACATTTTATATAGCCCACCTAATCATGAAGGGATTCACATCTAGATCAGGGGAGGTCATCGTGCCTCTTTACTCATCCCTCATCAGGCCCATAATTGAGTACAATGCCCCTTTTGGGATGTACCTTACCAGACACCTGCAGCAACTGGAAAGACCCCAAAAGTACCTCACCAAGAGGATTTCCAGCTCTACTCAGTGGCATACCGCCTGCTCAGAGGTGATCTGTGCCTGACGTATAAAGCCATGTCCAACCCGGAATTAATGGACATGCTGCACCTCAGAAAATCCAAATCCCATCAAGCTACATGCTCGAGAGACTTGAACCTCAGCACTGAAATAAATAGGACATGCTGGAGGGACAGATTCATAACCCAGAGGCTCCCTTCACTCTGGAATAAAATCCCAGTCGAGGTTAGGCAGAGTCCCTCATTGACTCTCTTCAAGAGGAATCTTGATGAGTGGATGGGAGATCGCAGGTTTAACCTGGGTATCACTTCTGTGTCACTGTTAGACAGAGGCACAGTATACTAACATTGAAAAAGGGCATAGCAAAATTAATTTAAAATGGGTGGCGAAAGCCAAACACACTCTGGCTAGGCTTATAAATGCCCTAGGGCAGATAGCCTAGTATGAACCTATGAACCTATGTACAGTAACAGACACCTGGTTCAGGCTCCTGAAAGCACCCCAGCACTACCAGGTTATACTTCATATCATGCTTTTCGGCCACAAGACTCAGACCGACCAACAAAAATAGGGGGAGTATCCATATACATCACAGATACACACACCTCCAGGTTAGTAGCACTGCACGAAGCATCGGAGACCATACATGTGCAACTAACAGTGGGCAAAACTGCCTTTCAGTTTGTAGCCCACTACACACCACCCTCCCAAACTCAGGAACCCCACTCGGCTTTCCTGGGAACACTGGAGAACATGAAGGCCTCTCCAAACACCATTATATTGGGTGACTTCAACAACCCAAACATTGACTGGGAATAGTACTCAAGCCCCAACACCCTCGCCCAACGGTTGCTAGAATTTATAAACTCAAATGCTATGGCACAACTGGTCACCACACCCACAAGAGGGGAAAACATATTAGACCTGATCATCACCAACATGGGGACTCTATGTTCCACACCAGAGGTATACCCCTCATTGGTAAGGTCAGACCATACATTTATCTCACTGGACATCCATATCCCGTCCCCACCCCCATCCTAGGTAATCTCGGTGAAGAACTTCTCAAAAGCAAACGTCACACTTCTCCAAACTGAGGTGGTATCCTTCACAGACCCTGGGACAGTGGTAAATATGGCTCAGACTGCTGAATCCTTTACAAATGCATTCTATGGACACCTACTGGAATGCATGGATTGTGCTATCCCAAATAACAAGACTCACTCCTCCAAAGGCAGGGGACCTGTCTGGTGGACCCCGTCCATAAATAAGCTATACAACGAAAGGAGGAGGCTACTACATGATAGAGCACAATCCCAGAAAGGGAAGGCATCTCTGATCAGTACTAGCAAGAAGCTACGTTCACTCATGAATTAATCTAAGGCCCGCTTCTAAAGGAAAATTGCACCAGACACTAAGGACAATCACAAGGCCTTCTTTAGTTATGTCAGGAACCTGGGTGGAAACTCCCAGATATGCTGTGAGTTACTGCATAATGACAAAACATACACTGAACCCACAGACATTGCCAACATCCTGGCAAACAGATTCAGTGCAAATGTCTCCCCCCCATCCCCCCTAAAGAGCAAATACCCATCCCAACAGAGTGTAGCCTCCCTGACATCACAGATGAACAGGTGAGTGCTGCCCTCTCCAAAGCAGACAACACAGCATCAATGGGACCGGATGGTGTCCCAGCCTGCGTCTTACATGAGCTTCATGACGAACGTAACCCTCACATTAAGTCACTTTTCAATATCAGACTTACTACAGGATATGTACCCAAGGAATGGCATACAGCAACAGTGGTCCCGCTCCACAAAGGTGGTGCCACAATGGACCCCAGACACTATCGCCCTATAAGCTTAACTAGCCTGGTCTGCAAAGCTATGGAGCGTATCGTCATGGAACTCATACACAAAGACATCGGGAGCCTACAGACACTGGATCCTACCCAATTCAGTTTTGTTGTGGGCAGATCTTGCCTCTTGAACCTGGTTGACTTCTTTAAACAGTTACCAGGTCCATAGACATAGGGAAGGTAGTCCACACAGCCTACCTGGACCTCACAAAACCCTTCAACACAATACCCCACTCGGGCATTATACATAAGCTCACCAGCTTCGATATTGACACATATGTCACAAGATGGATTGCTAACTGGATCAGGGATAGCACCCACATGGTCAGTATTGCAGGTGCCATGTCTGACTCTACACCAGTTACACATGGCGTCCCACAAGGCTCAGTCCTGGGACTTCTCTTGTTCAGTATATATTTCTCTGATGTACAGGCTAACACAGGAGGAATATGGCTGACCATGTTCGCAGATGACTGCAAACTGGGTGCCATAATCGACTCTCCAGCTGACATAAGCATCCTCCAAAAGAGTCTTACAGAGATGGATAACTGGTGCCAGAGCCATGGCCTACAGCTAAATGCCATTAGATGCATAGTCATCCCCTTTTGGAATAACAACGTGCCCACACATTACCACATAGGTGGTAATCCATTAAGTGCAGTAGGAGTTATTAGGAATTTGGGGACACGAGTAGTTAGTAATCTCGCCTTTGACAATCACATTGCCAAAGTGGTTAGACAGACCTTCTATATAGCTCACCTTATCCCAAAAGGTTTCACATCTAGACCAAATGAGGTCAATGTGCCCCTATATTCATCAGGCCCATGATTGGATACAATGCCCCATTTGGGATGTACCTTACCCGACACCTGCAGCAACTGTAATGGCCACAAAAGTACCTCACCAAGTAGATCTAGGGACTCACACAGATGCCCTGCGCAGTTCGGCTAAAGTAAATCCAGCTCTACTCAGTCACTTACTGCCTACTCGGATGCAATCTGTGCCTGTTGTTTAATGCCATTTCCAACCCAGAATTAATGGACATGCTCCACCTCAGGATATCCGAATCCCTTAGAGCTACACGCTCCAGGGACGTAAACCTCAGCACAGATATTAGTAGGACATGCTGGAGGGACAGATTCTTATCCCAGAGGCTCCCCTCACTCTGGAATGAGATCCCAGTCCCGCATAGGCAGAGCCCCCCACTGACCACCTATAGGAGACATCTTAACGAGTGGATGGGTGATCGTATGTTTACCCCTGGGATCTCTTCTGGTTCCCTGCTAGACAGAGGCACAATAAACTAAACATAAAAGGGCTATCTTGTGTGACCCACTATTCACAGGTACAGTCTACTAATCTAACAGGGTTGCGAAAGCCAAGCACACTCTGGATAGGCTTATAAATGCCCTAGGGCAGATAACCTAGTATCAACCAATGAACCTATGACAATGTTAGGGATGCACATTGTTTATTGATGAAACTGATTGCAGGTTTGTTATCTTCTTTGCTTTCCCACTTTCTATGAACAACCTAAGTATCTGCAGAACATATTTGATTATGACAGGGTTCCACTATATTATATATGTGTCTGTTGTCATATAACTGTGTGCACAAGGCGGATTGGTGAATAGTGAGAGGTTCCTTGGTTAACACATGCAACTGCCGGATATGTATGGCCCACTGCTGTACTCAGACATGGCCTAAGTGTGTGAGCATGCCCAGTTTGGCCTTTCAGTGTTTTGTTGCTTGACATTTGTCTCATTTATTCAAGTGTGTGAGCATGCCCAGTGTGACCTTTCAGTATGTTGCTGTCTGAGGTCCACTACATTTGTTGTTGTGTGTGAACATGACCAATATTAACATTTATACTATATGTGTGTTGAAAATCAGGTTCTGTTCTTACTGCAGGGCTCACCTTTGTGTCATAACTCGACAGGGATTATGCTGTGCCTGCAGGGTTTCCATGAGATACTTTGCATAGACTTATAAACATTTCTTCATACAGGCTGACCACTGAAATATTGTCATGGTTTAGTGGTTCAGTGCTATGACTATAGTGCACAGTATCCTGGGTTTGAGGCCTGTCACTGCTTTATATTTTCATACTGAGCAGACCAGACTGCTTAAGAGCAAATATGAGCATGTTGGCTTTTGTTCAGCTATGCCCAACTTAGACCAATCTTGTCCAACATTGCTCAACGTTAACCAACATTGCTGAACGTTGCCCAATATTGCTCAACATTGACCACAGTTGTGCTAGTTAGTGTGTGCAATTTTGTTTACATATACTAAATGGTGGTAAAAGCTGTTTAGCACTGCTTTATATTGCTTAACACATGGCAATCATGCCTCAGGTGGTGCTGCAGGGCTGCCTATGTCGGATGCACATACTACACTCCCTATACATGTTTGAAAACAGGTAGTGTCAAGTTAGGCATCCCTTTTACTATATGTGCTTGTCAGAGAGAGGTATCATTTCCAAGGTTCCTACTGAGCCAGTGTATGTGCTATACATTGCCTCTTTGTCAAGGCCAAAGCATACTGGGCACACCTCCTTCTGCCTACTGGGGCAGGCTCAGGTTGTTTCTCCTCCGAGTCATGCTCTGCCTGTGATGGCCTTGGCAATGGTGCGGGGCTGTTTGGCCCGGGCCTATGCTGCTCCTGCTGCAGCTGTTTTCGCAGGATCATATTATGTAGCATAGCACATACCATGACAATTTGGGTACATGTAGTTGGTGAGTACTGCAAGACTCCACCAGATGTGTCCAAGCACCGCAACCATGATTTGAGCAGCCCAAACACATGCTCGATTACATTTCGTGTTTGTGCGTGTGCCTCATTATGGCATTCCTGTTCAGGTGTGTGTGCGTTTCTGATGGGTGTCATCAGCCACGGCTCCAGTGCATAGTCAGCATCCCCCACTAGGTGAGCATGAGGGATGTCCCCATTGGCAAATGTCTGGTACAGTTGTGTCAGATGCCAGATATGGGAATCATGGTAGCTTCCAGGGCAGCCAGCACACACATTCAGTATTATGTCCTGGGTATCACACACAACCTGGCAGTTGATGGAGTTGAAGCCCTTGCAGTTAAAATAGACCCTACCCCACTCACCGGCTGGTGCTTTGATGCGTATGTGCATGCAGTCTATTGCACCCACTACCTCAGGGTATTCCGCTATTTGCTGGAAGAGACACATATTGCTGGCCAATACCTCATGGGAATTTGGGAAATATACATGATCACCGACATGTGCTGACATGGCATCGAGGAACTGGTGCAGTACCCTGGATGCTGATGCCTGTGATATCCCCATCATATCACCAGTTGGTCTCTGGAAGGTACCTGTTGCTAATATTCTTAGGCCAACACATACCTTGGTTTCCACTGGGATGGGTTCCCCTCTGTTGGTTCAGTGTGTGAGGCTTGGCCTGCACAGCTCAACAATTTGCTGCATGAGGTCTCTGTCCACTCTATAATGCTCCACTATCTCCAGCTCATGTAGCCCCTGATAGGTTACCCTGGGCCTGTACACTCTTCTCCGTCTCCTCACTGTGGGTTGTCCAGCAGCATTTGCATTGTCACCACCCTCAGCATGTTGCATATGTCGCCTTATAACAGCAATGGCAGCCCCTAACATTTCTTTGTCTCAGTAAAGCTTTTTCAATTTTCACTTCTATTAGCTTAATGCAGTGTTGCAGTTTCTCTGAGAGAAACATAGTGGAATGTTGTTTGCAGAGTTTTAAGTGCTGGGCTGGGCTGGGCTAGTGTACTGCCTGTGTAATTGCCTGATTCTGATTGTTTTCACCTGCTAGCTCTGCTAGTACGCCCTGGTTAACTTCCTACTATTTGTTGTGCTTCCTTTTCCCTTTCTGTTTCCTCAGGGGGCAGCGCTGCACACACAAGTGCAAACATGCTCACACCAGCTCACACGCGCACACACATGCTTACACGGACTAAAACTTGCTTATTCTTGCTAAAACACATGCACACAGGTGCGAACGCGCTTACACAACTTTAAACAACCTTAGACATGCTTACTCCGGCTTAAACGCACACACACAGGTGCACACGAGTGCACACAGTCTTGCTCAGATGTACGGGCACGCACCCACGCGCAAACACATTGCAAGCACTTCTACAAGAAACTTTAGTGTTATCCACGGCATACACCTTCAATTTCTTGCCTTTAGCTAGGGTACCTGTTGACACACCTCTTCCAGTGATGAGTAACTGACAGCAAACACATGCCACTCTGCTCCAATGAGCTTCACTTCTTTCATACATACCCCCCTCGTGATGTCACCTATCTTCTACTCTGATACTCCCCTTATCCTACTCCTACACTCCACTGACTGTGCTCATTTGCTGTGTAAACTTGGGATTCACTATCCTTACCTCATTTGCATAGGATTGCCTACTAATGCTTGGTTACATCTCTTAGACTGAGCTTCCCACCTTAGCAGCCACTACTCGGTAGCCATGTTGTCTTCGGCCTGCCATTCCCTTGCATTGTAAATTAAAAATTACAATAAAATCCACATTTGTGGATTTTAATTATTGGTTTTCTGTTTTTTATAGCGCAGAGCATTTGTGCGGCACTGTGCTTAAACTTCGGAGATCGGGATAAAAAAATTATTTTATTTTTATTTTGCATCGGTGAACATTACCAATGGCCGTATTTTTGCACATTGGCATGCTTCCTCAACTGGATGCATCCTTTTTTTGGAGCTGTCACAGCTCCGTTTTGCTATTTGCAGAATGGTACTTAGTTGTCAACGGAGTACATTTCTGCAAATAACACTACTCTTACTCAGACAGGTTCGGGTTTCCTGGATCGCAAATTTACCTAATTTGCATAGCTTTCACCTGCAATTGAGGTAATTTGCATATCCTAGCCCTGTCCGTGTAAGAGTAGTTTTAGGAGCTCTGTTGCACGCCCCTACCGGCTGTTCCTGGATCGCTCGGCAGACATGTTGGCTGCATGGAGTCTTACTCTACTCTTAGACTCCATGCAAGCCTTTGTGAATCCGGCCCATGTTCTTTGATTCATCTTCTTGATTGTATTAAATTACATTCTTTGTTTAATATGGCACCACTTATTAGATTGCATTTTAAATTTGTAGTTTTTAACACTTTTCCAGTAAGCAATTAATCAAAATGTATGAACCGACAATTCAAAAATGCCCATTTCAGAACATTTCAATCATAAAAGGCCCCTCAAACTTCTGTAATTACAATCCATCAGTATCAGTCAATATGCACAATCTCTGCAGAAGTAAATGTCATCTGAATAATTTCCACATTAAAAGGATCTGCAAATGATGAAGAGGTTGCTTCTAGCAAACAACATTATATGTCAGTGCTTCATCTACAAAGTCAGTGCCTGCTGCCCTTGAAAAATGTTACATTAAAAAAAAGAAAAACAATTGTTAAGCTATTAATATGGCAATAATGAATGGATAGCAAAGTGACAACAGGTTCATAGTTACAAGGCATCTCATCCAAAGGAGGACACACTCAAGACTGCAGCACCCCACCCTTAAAGTACAACACAGTATCAGCAATCCATCTACATGGTGTGGGAGTATACTCCCACATACTTTTTCATCAAAAGTAAGAAAACTACCTGTTGTGCTACTAAAACTGCTTTCATATCCTCTAGTACAAACAGTAATGATCATTTGTTAAACAAAACAGTTGCACATTGAAAACATACTTGCCATGGGCAGCAGTAAACTTCTCTTCCCTTGAAGCTCACAATTCCTTGAAAATGCACTGAAACTCAAAATTCCTTGAACATGCACTAAAACTAATAATCTGGCAGTTGGTGTAAAGGATTCAGGCTCCTGTCTCCTCTAACAAAGGTATTGGGCCTGGTTAAATTACTTAACCTGTCACCCCTAACTAGGGCATCACACACACACACACACACACACACACACACACACACACACACACACACACACACACACACACACACACACACACACACACACCATTCTGCTGCTAATGTAAGTTTGTTGGCCAGTGGGCCCTAGGTGGCTGTCTTGGTTGCCTACTGCTGCATCTGGCTCTGCCCCCATGACATTCATACAATGTCACCTCAATGATATGTAGCTTTCCCTGTCATGAAAATATGTATTAAGAGTGACAAATGTCAGTTAATATCTCTACTGCAGAATATCACAGATTAACAATCATAGTGTCATTTGTTACTTAAATGCTTGCCTTTCTTATTCTCCCTAACATTAATTGTCATTTTTTAAATATGAGTTTCTGAGTGGTGGCATTCCACAAACCTACTGAAAATGGGAGGAGTTGTGTTAATACATTTTCATATTTTATGCTAATTATGAATCTAGATTTTCACTAGATGTACCTACTTTTCAACATTTGTCCTAATTGTTGAGATATGCATGCAAGCCATGTGCTGAGTTGCTGCTTGAAATATTTTTTTTCTCAAACTGCAATAACTATCTGCAAATCTTAGCCTAAAATATTTCAAGCAGTTATTTACAAATCTATGAAAGCAAGATACAGTAAGTGTGATAAATAAGAAGGCAGTCTGCATGAGTCAATGATAATTTGCCTTTGACTGGAAGGAAAGATGAAATCACTTGATTATGATCTCTCATGTTATTATATTTATTTATTTAATGACCAGGAGAGTCTGACTGGGTCACAAGATCCCATTTTTGGTGCAGGCCTGGGGAGAAAAGTTCCATTTAAAAAATATATTTTTTTCTGTGTTACATATCAGTTTGGATGAGTAAAATATTTTTGTCTATTAAATAATGAGCCGATAGTGCTTTATGTAAATATGTGAGTAGCTTCATTCTCTGTATGGTTTCCAGTGTGTGGAATTAAATAAACTATGAACTGGATTCATAAAACGCATCTATACTGTGCTAAGCAAAGTTGCCCACTGACCAGGGATGAGTAGGGAGTGTGCAGTTCAGAAAACCCAGCTACATAATGAATCCAGCTGGAAAACAAAGGCACAGCCAAAATATATGCTAATGGCCATAGCTGTATGTTAACTAAGTAAAAAAAAAACATGGTGAAGTGATTCAGAAATGTATAAATGATGTACTGCTGCATGCATCAACAATAATGCACACATTAGCAACAAACATAGCCATATGCTTTTATTAAAGTTATGTTTGAAGTTGCTGGAGCAATTGTAAAGTTTTATTTACAAGAGAATTTTAGAGCAGTTGCTGCTCCTTTCAGTGCATGCCATATCCCCCTTCAAGGTGTCTTTGGTCTCCACCATGCTTAATCATTTCTGCCCTCAGCAACACCAACATAATGCACAGCTATTACCCTTCAAATGAGATGTTAAACCAAGGTCCCATCTGCTTGAGTTAGTGGAAGCTCAGATGGATGCAAAAGATCCAATGGCACCTATCTGAAAGAGTAGGGAAGTTCACAGATAACCCTGAACAAATTTCCAATAGTAGTATAAATACCACCTTGGGTCTCCCTTGAAAAGAGGCCACTAGGCAAGTGGGAGTATCTCAGTTATCTCAGGTAACAAAGGAAATATAAGTAAATACAGAGTGGACAGGAACACCATAGCACAAATACTGGATATGTGCTGGTTTCATATGAAGCCCCATGGGAATGGTGGAATACCCATTCCAGTAGGTACTAAGATATGTATGGCTTGATGTATATTACCTACAGGGACCTTTCAATGACCAGCTGTGGACACAGTGCAGGTATTTCAGGCATCTACCTATAGAATACTCCACCAGTTCCTCAATTACATACTTCATCATGTGAGGGAGCATATGTCATTCCCATTTATTTCTCTGAAGTACTGGAGGCCTTAGACTGTACCCAAATCAAAATAAACCTTCACCTGGTAAACTGGAAAGGAGGAATGTGAATTGCAAAGGGCATCACTCCATCCACTGCCAGGTGGTCTGTAATTCATAGGGTTTTATCTACAGTGTGTATGCTGGCCTCCCAGGCCATTTCCATGACTCACATATATTTATTAATTTGTTTGTGCGTTTGTTTGTTTGTTTACCGGGAAACTTATACTGAGCCAGAAAGTGCCCATTTTCAGTGGAGTTCCAGGGAGAAATGCACCACATTAACAATATTTCAAAAATCGAGTACAGACATTTTCGTTCACAAAGAATTACATTACATTACAAAACACCAAATACAAATCTTTTAAATCACAAAGCATCATGGTACACTATAAAACATAAGACTGAAAAAATGTTCTCAGAAAATAACCTGTAGGACACACCACGAGAACACGGAATATTTCCAACGTATCTTTTATTCAACAGAACAGAATAGCAGGAATGAGCGCTTTCGCATGCATCTAGCACGCTTCTTCAGATACAAATTACTATATCAAAACCCAACTGTTATATATCCCCATCTAAATTGAACATCCTGTTGCTTAATTAAGCAATCAATGATTAATCAGTTTATCAATTAGGATAACAAGAAAATTCATCACAGTTAGTAAAAACGCAGTAGGTAGATACACAAGTATTCAAAAACTGTTCCAACTAATTCAAAATTTCATAAGCATTGAAAATATCATTAAAAACCGTTCCTTGTGTACAATATTAATATTGGTTATAAATATCTGATGATAATATAAATATAAATATTAAAAACTAAACATATTTTTGACAATTCTCTCTTAGAAATTCTATCTATGCTGATGGTTTAAAAACATTTATATGTAAAATTACACATACACTTATGGTTAGATCTATCTAAGTTTCGGAGGTCTGTGTTATAATCTTCAGAAAGACTGAATTAAATTCATATTGAACTCCTTTTTTAAAAATTCATTTCTAAAGATTCATTTTATAGAAATCAACAACATTGCATGTGTCGTGTGTGAACATTCGTAAATGGTGTTCCCAAAACAATGTGCAAAAGGCGTCATCATCATGAATAAACATCATAAAACAAGGGTCTCTTAATATACATTTTTATCTAAATATATGAGCCCATGTGTTATTCATTTCTTAAAATATGTTTATATTCATCCGACTTATTTAAATAACAATAAATGTCGTAATAGTACAACATTTATTAAAATCATACTATATATGTATAAAAATTGCCTCGAGAGACTGATGAGCGACTATACTGAATAAAATCATTTGATGCAAAAGTGCCTTATCTAAATGTAAATGTTAGTAATTCATTAACTGATCTACTAACCAGTGTGAGCGTAAAAGTGCCGCACATCTTGTTTAAAACGGAGCATAAATCCATGCAAATAATCATAACAAGAGAACACATCATCTTGTTTTTGTCTCCTTAGAGAATCAATAGCAGATAAAAACAAAAACAAAAACACAAACAAAAACAAAAACAGAACTTGCTGTTCACAATGTGTTCGAAGTATATTGCCCCTAGTGTTTGGATGAATAACAACTATTTCCAGTTGAATGCGACACTGAATGTGTCGCTGACTGTATGTGATGTGAGAGAAGTGTGAGTGTATATCCAAGTACTCCCACTGGTATTACCTCACCATGCCTATCTAATTGTTCTGAGATATCCCCAGAGTGAAACTCATCATGAAGTGTCCCGATCTAAATGGACCTAAATCAGTATGTTTGCTTATAGATAAATAAATATTATTGTATTATTACAACTAGATGGCTGTGTCAGTTATTAACCGACTAAAGCAGGTACCCCAAGTTACTGTTTTGTGTTGCATTCCTTTACCCAGTGATGTTTAAATATCTGGTCAACTCAACTAGAGTCAGATATTATATTTTTTCATTTCTGTCTAACCTTCAAATTGGGGTAGCATATAAATTACATCGGTGACTATCTGGCTATTGATGAAATTTCACGTAAAATATTAGTCATCACAGTCACTATAAAAAACTCAACTGTGTATAGGAAATAAAACCATCTTTCCAATATCTCATTATTATTGACTCATTCTATATATATATGTGTCATTCTTATTTCTCTATTTATTTTGGGGAGAACTCAAAAAATAATTAGCTATCAAGATGTTTCTATATATCTCTGGGCATTGAGCAATAGATGTTTTAAAAGGGAGAACAAAAGGCTGTTATAAATATATAAGAATGTCTCTCTGATGTTCATTCATTCTCATTTTATAAATGGTTTAACACTAACGTAGCTGTTAATACCTGGTTCTCTGTGAGCTCCCGCTTTTAATATCCATTCCATTTCCAGTCTAGCCAAGGTGTTGCTACTGTCTCCCTTCCTGGGGCTGCTGGATACCACTTGTAATATTCTAAATTTAAAACTGTGTGTGGGATTGGAGTTTATGTGTTTGGCTAATGCATTCAATTCTAGATGTTTCCGAATGTCATATATATGATTGTAGATGCGTTCTCTGAATCTCCTCTTCGTAAGGCCAATATAAAAAGCTGGACATAAGTCACAATTCGCCATATATATGAGATTCTGAGTGTTACAATCAGTCCGTTTCCTTGGAGAGAACACAAAATGTCCATTGGGATGTTGATATTCTTGTATGGAATTTATGTATGGGCACATACTACAATGTTCGCATGGAAAAGTCCCTGGTATTAATGTGCTACTCAATCCATCACATAAACTATATTTTAATTGACTGGAAAAAATAGTTTTCAGATTATCGCATGTTCGATATGTGAATCCAGGTCTCTCACCCACTATTAACTTGGTGTCATCAGCCATAATTAAGATATTCCAATGTCTTATTAAGATATTCTTAATCTCATTGATGTCATTGGTATATTTCAATATAACCTTCACCTTGTTGTTATTGTGATTATATTTAGTTGCTGATCTCAAGGCTAAACTATTTTTTGTGGTCCTAGTTTTTTTGCATTCATTAGGTGAATCATTTTGTCTACTTTCTTGTGGTATAATGCTCTTTCTCGTTGCTTCTACTACATGAGTATTATAGCCTCTGGCTATGAATAATTTTTCCATTTCATCAGCTTCAATATTCAATATGGCTGGATTCTTACATATCCTCTTAAGCCTCCAAAACTGTCCATTCAGTATGCCCTGAAACATAAATCTAGGGTGCATGCTTCTGTACTCTAACATGCTGTTCCTCCAGCAAGTTTTTCGGTAGATTTTGTAGGATAAACTATTATCTTTATCATAATATAATGTCAAATCTAAAAAGTTTATCTCTTCGTATGAGTGTTCAGATGTAAATCTCAAGAATGTGGTAGTTGATTCTATGTATTCTATGAAACTGTGCAATTCTTCTATGGTGCCGTCCCATGCTAGAAGAATGTCATCCACAAACCTCCTATAAATACGTATTTTCCCTTTCCAGTGGCTCTCAAAAATGTATTTCTGTTCCCAATTGTACATCACTAGATTAGCAAAAGAATTAGCACATGGGGTGCCCATAGCAACACCCCATGTTTGAAGGTAATATTTTTCTTGAAACATGAATACATTACAAGTAAGTACTAGTTCTAACATCTGCCCTATGAGTGTCTGTCTATCTCTGGAGAACCCACTGTGTGCAATCATTATCTCTCTTATGGATTGAATACCGTATTCATTGGGAATACAGGTAAACAAGTCACGAACATCTAGTGTTACTAATAACAATTTCTCATTAACTTTCTCTAATTGATCAAAGTTCTCTAAGTCTGTTAATAGATGCTGTGTATCTTTAAGAATGGTAGTAGCCTCATTGACTATTGGCCTCAGCATTTTCTCCAGAAATATGGATATATTATACGTCGCCCAATCTCTCCCTGAGACTATAGGGCGCATGGGTATGGGTTCCACTTGCTTGTGTATTTTCGGCAAACCTTTCAGTGTCGGGATAAGGGGCTCTTCTATTAGCAGAAAGTCATACATCTCTTTACTTATTTGCCTGCACATCAAGCAATCATATAGCTCATTTCTAACTGTGTTTATAACTCTCATCACTTCTTCTATTTGTATTTCTTTGTATGTTTCATTACTGTTTAGAGATGCTTCTATTATGCTAATGTAATTCATTTTGTCTAACACGACTACCCCGCCCCCTTTATCAGCATTGATAATCACTATATCTTTGTTGTATCTCAAATTCACAAACGATTTGTATTCATCTTTCTCTAGATTAAAATATCTATTCCTAATGCGTTTAGTGGTATAAAGACTATATAGGTCTTTCTCGCAGCTCTTAACAAAACATTCTACATTCGATGGTAAATTCGGAGAAAAACAACTCTTCCGTTTAAACATATAATCAGTTTGTGTTTGTTGTACCTGATTCTTAAAGAGCAGCTTCAAAGCTACTTTTCTAGCGAATAACCTAATATCAATTAACGTTTCTGCTAAGTTGCTATTTTGAGACGGTACAAAATTTAGCCCTCTATTCAAGAGCGAAATGTCAGATATAGATAAAGCATAGCCAGATAAATTAAATACCATAGAAGTCAGTTCCATTGCTTCTTCTGTTGCCTGTCTGTCCTGTCGGTCGAGAATTTTCGTTTCCTCGGGCCGCGACTCATCGACCTCCCTCTGGAGTATGTATTCATTCTTATCGGAAAAGGAGCATCGGTGGTGTGTGTAGCTGTTGATTTCCTGATAGTTCCTGTTCTCCTGGAATCATCTGGTTGTTGCAACGCTAGCTGGTTGGGCGGTGGTGTAGATTCATCTCCATTCACATTCAATCTCTCCAATCGTTGACTCGAAGCCTCTCTGGTGTCCCTGGTGTCTCTGGCCGTCGAACTTCCGTCTGAGGTACTTGCTTCATTGTCTTCCGGTTCCCTCTGGTTCTTACGGTAGTGACGTTGTGTAGATGTCATGTTGTTATCCGTGGTCTTAGGCCAAACAAAAATGTTTGCATTTCTAAAGTCATGCACATCTCTTGTTAGCTTTTTTTGTTTTATAGCTCTCAGTTTTTCACTAAATAGGTTCACTTGAACTGATACATCTTGAAGTTTCCTGTTAAACGTATCAGAGTGAAACCTGTCCGTTATCACTCGATACGCTGCATCTATCTCTTCTTGTAGTGCTGTTTCTATAGGTTCAAAATACTCCAGCAGCAAGTGAATATATTTGTTACTGAGTTCTAAATTTAAATCTTGCCACTTTTTTAAGAGGTCAGGATATTGATGTCCATACGTCGGCATGCATAGCACACGCATCCCCCTCGGAATGACCTTAAAATTAAGGCATGCTTGAAGGTGCTTGCGTTGCCAGGACAGTCTCTGTATCTTATAGAGGTTGTTCTCTAAGTTCCTCAATAAACTATAAAATTCATTCATGTTGTTGTCAGACTCATTTCTTATATATATATTGTCAGAGGTATCAGGAAAATCGAGAGTCAATAGAGGATTACCTCTGCTTGGTAAAAAAGCTTCTAGTCCAAGGGAACCCACTCGGTTAGTGGGATTGTAATCCAATTCTATAGTGGCATTCTCCATAGCGTGGAGCGAGCAGCAACAAATCAAGCAGTACCAAAAAATAAACAAAATTGCCTCTTGCTCCCAAAGTGTCCTATGGCAAAACCAAACGACAAGAATTCTCAGAAAATAACCTGTAGGACACACCACGAGAACACGGAATATTTCCAACGTATCTTTTATTCAACAGAACAGAATAGCAGGAATGAGCGCTTTCGCATGCATCTAGCACGCTTCTTCAGATACAAATTACTATATCAAAACCCAACTGTTATATATCCCCATCTAAATTGAACATCCTGTTGCTTAATTAAGCAATCAATGATTAATCAGTTTATCAATTAGGATAACAAGAAAATTCATCACAGTTAGTAAAAACGCAGTAGGTAGATACACAAGTATTCAAAAACTGTTCCAACTAATTCAAAATTTCATAAGCATTGAAAATATCATTAAAAACCGTTCCTTGTGTACAATATTAATATTGGTTATAAATATCTGATGATAATATAAATATAAATATTAAAAACTAAACATATTTTTGACAATTCTCTCTTAGAAATTCTATCTATGCTGATGGTTTAAAAACATTTATATGTAAAATTACACATACACTTATGGTTAGATCTATCTAAGTTTCGGAGGTCTGTGTTATAATCTTCAGAAAGACTGAATTAAATTCATATTGAACTCCTTTTTTAAAAATTCATTTCTAAAGATTCATTTTATAGAAATCAACAACATTGCATGTATCGTGTGTGAACATTCGTAAATGGTGTTCCCAAAACAATGTGCAAAAGGCGTCGTCATCATGAATAAACATCATAAAACAAGGGTCTCTTAATATACATTTTTATCTAAATATATGAGCCCATGTGTTATTCATTTCTTAAAATATGTTTATATTCATCCGACTTATTTAAATAACAATAAATGTCGTAATAGTACAACATTTATTAAAATCATACTATGTATGTATAAAAATTGCCTCGAGAGACTGATGAGCAACTATACTGAATAAAATCATTTGATGCAAAAGTGCCTTATCTAAATGTAAATATTAGTAATTCATTAACTGATCTACTAACCAGTGTGAGCGTAAAAGTGCCGCACATCTTGTTTAAAACGGAGCATAAATCCATGCAAATAATCATAACAAGAGAACACATCATCTTGTTTTTGTCTCCTTAGAGAATCAATAGCAGATAAAAACAAAAACAAAAACACAAACAAAAACAAAAACAGAACTTGCTGTTCACAATGTGTTCGAAGTATATTGCCCCTAGTGTTTGGATGAATAACAACTATTTCCAGTTGAATGCGACACTGAATGTGTCGCTGACTGTATGTGATGTGAGAGAAGTGTGAGTGTATATCCAAGTACTCCCACTGGTATTACCTCACCATGCCTATCTAATTGTTCTGAGATATCCCCAGAGTGAAACTCATCATAAAGTGTCCCGATCTAAATGGACCTAAATCAGTATGTTTGCTTATAGATAAATAAATATTATTGTATTATTACAACTAGATGGCTGTGTCAGTTATTAACCGACTAAAGCAGGTACTCCAAGTTACTGTTTTGTGTTGCATTCCTTTACCCAGTGATGTTTAAATATCTGGTCAACTCAACTAGAGTCAGATATTATTTTTTCATTTCTGTCTAACCTTCAAATTGGGGTAGCATATAAATTACATCGGTGACTATCTGGCTATTGATGAAATTTCACGTAAAATATTAGTCATCACAGTCACTATAAAAAACTCAACTGTGTATAGGAAATAAAACCATCTTTCCAATATCTCATTATTATTGACTCATTCTATATATATATGTGTCATTCTTATTTCTCTATTTATTTTGGGGAGAACTCAAAAAATAATTAGCTATCAAGATGTTTCTATATATCTCTGGGCATTGAGCAATAGATGTTTTACAAAGCATCATGGTACACTATAAAACATAAGACTGAAAAAATGTTGTAATGAGAAAAACATAGAACATATGTTTTATAGTAGAGTACAATGAGAAACAATAAAATGAGTTGAAGAGAACATGTGAGAAAAAACTCAATAGTCGTATTATTTGTTACATAGATTAGTATGTGATAAATAAGAACCAACACAATTCTATTAAGATATTTAAAGTTATATCAGAGATTACATGATTAGAGGCAACAAAGTGAAACTGTGATGTCTTAGTATGAGAGATGGTATTCATGTTATGGTCATAGAAGGATAAAATGAAGAAGGATAGAGAGAAGGTGATTATAAGAAGAGTGAAGGGTAGGGAGGAAAGAAAAAGGGTTAAAGGAAAGATCTGCAGAGATGAATTAAATAAGGTAAAGTAGTGAGGGAAACAAAAAGGAGTGGAGTAGGAGGCTGGAGAGGGTTGTGAGGTGTGACTTAGGGTGAAGGGAGTGAGTGAAGTGTAGTGAGTAAGTTCAGCCAGGATTGGCACAGGAGCAGGTCCAAGATTTTGTTAAAGTATTCTTTTAGGGAGCATTTAAGAGTGGGTAGGTTAGAAATTATTCTGGTGGTTACAGGTAAGGAGCTGCATTTTTTTTGCAACTGAGTACGAATATGGGCTTTGTGCAGGAGATTAATTTGGTTTATTTATGGTGAGAATGTTTGCCTTCCAATCTAAGAGTTCTCTTTAAAAATACATGTTGACTAAAGGGGTAAGAGCTGGGCAGGCTAATGGCTTGTGTATGATTTTTATGTAGTGTTATAAATTGAATGTAAGAGAGGTGGATTGTTAGTTCCAGCCCAAAAAAGGGTATGTACAGCTTTACAGTGATGAATAAAGGAGGGTGAATTAGTAAGAAACTTGGCAATACTGTTGTAGCAGCTTTCAAGTTTTTGTTTTTGTATGAAAGATTGTAAATTAGCACCTGGGCTGATGAGAGTGGATATGGAGGACCAGAATTTTTTAGGATTCTTTCTATGGCTGTCTTGTACCTGAGTATAATGTGACTTATGACTTTTTATAGATATTAACTTGCTTCTTGACTTGGTTTCATAGCTATCTCAATAGTTGCCAATTTGTGTCATTTTTTTATTATTTTTCCAGTTAATCCACACTTTATCTCTGTCTTTAATAAAGAGTTTGCATTGGTTGCTGAGCCATGGGGTATGGCTGCTTTTAATTCTTTTTGTGTGCTGCAGGGCTAAGATGTTTAGAATATTTAGAAATGTTGCAATGGAGTATTCAACTGCATCATTTAAAGGGAGTCACATATGTGACCTTTGGCAAAAGTGTGTTAGGAGTGGCTTCCCACAGGGACATCTAATTGGTAATGCTGGATTTGTACTAGAAGCTTGGCTAAGGACTCCCAGTGAAAAATCCACATAACTTAAAACATAACAAGGTTGCAACCATGCCCTATTACAAACCAGAAACATCACACCATGTGCAAAAATCTATTAGTACTGGGGAAGCAGATAGAACAGGGTGGCACAGGTAGCCACATACCATATTTCCTAGCACCACAAGCAATGGCAGCTGAGACAGATGAGAAATGAGAGGAGAAACCAGCAGCCCGGCATGACCATGCCAGATGAAGGTGGCCACATTATGCCATGGCACTAGCTAAGAGACAATGGACTGCACATAGGTTTACTACATGGCTAAGCAGATAAAGGCAGTACAAATGATGCATACAAGAACAGCAGACTGTATTAAGTAATGCATAGTGTGACCACATTGTGCATTAGATGTAGACAGCCCAGGTCAGAATCTACAAAGGGCTGGGCACTCATCATTTGTGCAGGTTGAGAAGAACACTTTACTCAATAACTATGCAAAACCTAAGCAGATAAAACAAGTAAAAATGAAATATACAAAAACACCAGGCTTTGCTTACCCATGCAGAGCCTGGCCACTATGTGCATCAGACATGGACAACCCAAGTCAGAATGTGTGAAGGGCAGGGCCCAGTTATTATCATTTGCACAGGTGGGGTAGGGACTACAAGAGTACAAGTCTTTCACAAAGAAGTATGATTGTTGATGTCTAACAAAATTAATAAGTGCACTTTAGTACTTAGAGGTTTGGGGTAGGACATTAATGAATCAAAATGCCTGGCTCAGTGTGTGTGTGTGTGTGTGTGTGTGTGTGTGTGTGTGTGTGTGTGTGTGTGTGTGTGTGTGTGTGAAATGTGTTATGGATTGTAGTGCTGTCAGTGTGCGCATGTGTGTATTTGTCTGCAGGGACACAGCCTCACTACATGGGGCAGTACTGTGCCAAAGCCTACAGTACAAGTCAATTTCTTACATGACATAGGATTTAAATAACCATGCATATCCCGACCCATGAGAACTGTCTCAGTCAGGAGTTGCGTTGGCTGCTTCATGACCCTAACTAGATGCTAGTGTGCCATTTGAACATGACTGACATTTGCTGAGGAGGTATCAGCATGACCATGACCAGAGGTATGACCTTTCCTGGGTGTCAGTGTATCCACCATTGATCTGTCAGTGGAAGTGCTAGCACTGTTTGCGCAGGACTTTGTGCATCCATGGCCAGGTCAGCTAACAGCTGACAATGTAACAGATGATTTGCCCTGAGGACAGCCCTTCAACATTGACAGACAACCAAGAGCACACACTGCATGGTCTAGTGTGTTATTCTTCTTGTTCAGTGATTCACACAAATGGTTCATGCAGTTCTGTAAGTCAGCATACATTGGCTAGATGACTTCACAACCTCTGCTGAGGCCCTAGTGGAATTTGCCTCTGCCTCCACAGTGACATGATACATGCATTGTGTGGCAGTTAGTGACACATCAACCTCGGAGACAGAGCAGTAACCATACCTTGTGTGTAACCCAAATCAAAACCACCCTGTGCAGTCTCTCCTGCCCACTATGGCTTGGGGTATGCTATGACATGTCTGTTCCTTGGCCATGACACTTCCCTTTTCTACACAGTTCCCATCAACCTGCCCACTCTCAGATAGGAGTTTTTCATGGATATGTGCAGGCAGACAGACTGACTGAGGTGGTGATGTGTGTCAGACTTTCTGTGTCTAGCTTGTGCTCTGCAGCCCCAAGTCAGCATTAAAGGTTGAGGATCCTCCAATATCAGATGGAGGTAGTTCCACAGCGCTGGTGCCCAACAATGCTTCACTTGCACATACAACAAAATAAAACATACCCGAGTAAATATGTCCAATCACCACAAGTATACGTTCAAGTGATATTATTACAACTATTAATAAAGATTACTAAATTTAACCATGGCCTTACCTTGTGCAGGTGATTATCACACCTATACACAATAGGTGAGATAGGTATTACAAACAGTAATGTGACTGACATAGTAAAGGTAGGACTATATACTTGGAGAATTACCATAGAAATACTTTGGGGCCTATTTGTCTCTGCCCTGAAATCCAGCAGCACACTGTGGAACCTTGAGGTGGGAGCACTGGCTTTGAATGAGGCCAGGAATTCCTCCACCTCTGCAAGTGGTAATACAGTAGGTGGCCTACAACCCCTTCCCCTGTGGTGCTGTGCTAAGGTCTCTGGTCTGAGAGTGGCATTATGGATCATGTCACTGGATATCCATCAGACCTTTTCATAATTATGGCCTTCTGGCCCACAGCATTAACACTGCTCACAACCTGTTGCCAGGCTTGATTTCAGAAAGGCTTGTCAGTATTTTACAATGTGATGAGTTATCTACCATTGAGATGGAGGACTTGTGGTGCGACCTCATTCTCATCATCAGTGAACAGAGGCTTTCCATGCACCATATGCCATAGATTACTATGGCCTAAGAGCACCATACAGTAGGTGTACCCACAAATAAAAACAACAACACAATCTTAGCCATTCTGTTTGTCAACCCATCCACCCCAACAAAAGAATAATAGGTGGATTAGTGCAAGTTATTAGATGCACAACCTACCAGTGAAAGTTACGATATATAGACACAAACACACAAACATAGTGTAGTAATGATCTTGTATAAACACAGTTAAAGGTAACCAAAATTGTACTGGCACATGGCAACCTATATTCAAAACATCCAGCTTTATGGTGCCGGCATGATAATACAGTCAGTACACATATTGGACAATATACAACTGCAGACAACTTTTATTAATACAGCTACTTTGACAGAAAACTTGAAACAGTTCTTATAGCCCTCACAGTATACAACATACATAAATGCTAACACTGTACAAAGAAGCAGGTGTAACAAGTAACACAAACCTTAAAGTGTGCAGACTAGTACTGCAGCAAAAATGTTCTCTAGTGTCATTCAAACAGAGAAGTTCGACTTCCATAGTATGACATACATCCCTGCTCCATGTGGTGCTGCTATCTTATATAGTTCTCCCTTTACCCATGATGTGTGTGTTTCTGAATTAATCAATTTTAGCAATGAACAAACAAAGTAATCAGCATTTTGAGTTGCACATGATGCAGTGCACTGATAGCAGGGACTGAGAAATTGTTAGACTCATCCCTTTCAGGCATAACTCATCAGGATTATTTTTCTATAAATTAGTTTTTAAAGAGCCATGTACATAAAATTTAAACATTCAAAGGCTCTTTCACACATTCACATGTTGCTATGAATTTTAAGTAATAACTACAGTATATAGTAATGAATGCTATTAATATAGAAAATACAATTGTAGAAATGCATAGTGTTGCATTTTAATTAGCCTGTAAGATTCCTAGTTGTAAGTATTGATAAGGTGACAGGAGAGTGAGCTACATATTGTCTATTTGTTCAACTATTATGTGAGGTGGGTGCTCCACTATGTACAAACAGAAGGGTCACACAAGGGTCCTTCTATTCCATAACCATCTGAGGCTGGTGGCACTGTTGAGCATATGTTATCATTAGAAAACAGAGGTCTGGAGGTCTACCATGTTTCACATCTCAAAGTTCCAGTTGAAGCTATGATACTATAATACTTATATTTTATTAATATGCCATTTGATCTTCCATTGTACCTTCTGCTGTCTTCTGCTTGTCATCTGTATCCTATCCTTTCATTTTCAACCTTTCATATGGTCAGAAAGATAAAGGCTTCATGAAATGACATTCCTACTTCTGTACTTCTACATTGCATGACAGTTGGAACAGAGCAACATCGATGGTCATTGGTCAACAGGGGGTGGTACTAGCTTTCTTCCTATGGCAAAAACTAAGAACATTGTTATGAATGTGCTAAGAGTCTACCATCATTCACATGCCTGAGCTGAGCCCTGAAACACAGCAGTAAGCAATTCTGACATAAATGCAATTAATATAAGGTGCCTGAATTCTCTGTACCTGCTTTCATGGCTCAGTGTAGTAATGATGTGAGACTACCATTCAGTTCACTAATGCACTGTGGATGGGATGTTGTTGTAGAATTTTGTCTTAAGCCTGTAACTGCAGTCAATTACACTGAATATCTTTTTACCCTTTCAGCTGAGGGCTTCTCTGGCATGGTTGGTTATTTATCTGTTTGGTCTACTATGACTGAGCTATGCATGGATCTGAATCCTTTCTTGATGTCCTGTGTTGTGCTGAATTAAAATGCGTTTTATTGACATATGCCATGTGGAACATATGTGGCTAATGCACTGCTTAATGACTCAGTGACGGTCATATGCTGAAATCCATTATCTTTAAATTTTGGATGATATTCTGTGACCTATTATAATGAAATGAAACATTCCTATCATCAATATGTAGATTTAGCACTTTACAACAAAATGTATGTATGCATGTCTGTTGCATATTGTCCATAACAAATTAATAATATGATGTAAAAAACAGAATATCTAACGCTTTGAATTTATCTCCTGTACTGGTTCAGTGTATGTTGTTCAACAATGTCGTGTTTGCAGTCTGCAAATGTTCTACAGATCCATGGTACATGTGCCTTCTGAGTCCTGTGTAGTCTGAACTCTCCTGTGGTTATCCTAGCTAACACAATAGCATAATGCCCTATTTCAAAGTCAGTCACATGTACATACCCACTGATGTCATTCCTTGAACCAAACACACCTTCATTGTGTGCATTCAGTATTTAGTCACATTGTCAACCTTTAACCTGGTCCAAAATGACATAAGCACAATGCACACAAATACACACAAAAGACGGAGAATAAAATAAAAAAAAAACTCCCTGTGTTTAAACATTGCATGAAGGATGGCATAGAGCAACTTTTCTATCCATACATACATAACAAGAAATGAAAGTTCTTGTCTTTTGATAACAAATGAGAAAAATAATGCTAATGATTTGCTGACCTTTGTATGAATGAGCTTAAACTTGATGACTGACAGAAAGCAGCAACGATATGAGCATAAGTTGACATTATTAGAAGTGTAACAGCTTTTATGGCTCATTTGTCGCCCGATGTGATGTATAAGGTATGCAGGCCATTTGTATTCCCTGACTACTTAAAGCTGCCTACCACTGCCCTTTTTGCAGGTGTTCCTGCACATGTGTGCATTATAAGTTATTCTGTGGTATCTGTACATAGTAGTCAGGTCAAGAGAGTATGCGTTAGGCAGGCCGGGTTACAAATCCATTGAGGTGAGCTATGGATGCATGGCTTTGGGTAAGCTAGGTAAAGAAGGCTAAAAAAGCTCAAGAAAACATTAAAATGTGGATTTCATACTGAGAGATACAGGGCTGATGTACTCACAAAAGATGGAGTGGAGAGTGGATGGACATATGCAGACATTTAGTGATGAGAATGGAGAATGTGGAGGGCTAGGCAATGACCAAAGTATGCTTAAAGACATAAAAGGGAAGGGCATCCCAGTAGGCACCATACCCATGCATCACACACTCAAGTGGCTAATGTCATAGGCTGGCTAGTCCACTACAGAACCAATGACTAGGGCATGCTAGTTAAGAGACCCATCAGGTTGCTCTGCAAAGTGCTATATGTCCCCTATGTGGATGTCCTGGTTCCTGCACACTTCAGCAGTCACCAGTCAATGCACCCACCATTTAGTTGCAACAGGGAACTCCCCCATCCACTGTCAAGAGAAGAGACACCCTTGGAAGCAGACACAGAGGATGCCAGGAACCTCTAAGAAACCTACAGCAGAGGAGACATTGTCCCCTCCTTCCTAGAGGCAGACCCAGAGGACCCCAATGACCCATGTCCTCTGCAGTGGCTGGCAGAGACCAAGATAAATTTGGCTACACCACATTTTCTGCCTCAACTGGAACTGCATATGGGAGACAACATTATAAGGAAAACTTTAAGTATACAAATAGATTTTATTACAGTTGCTGCAAAATTGCTGTGGAGGTGCAGCATCAGAGAGAGACAGAGAACAAGGGAGAGAGAAGTAAGGAGAATTCAGCTAGAACTGTACATTCTGCATGTCTGCAATCCCTGTTGTACCCATCAGGGAGACCTGAGACATATACAAGTGTAGGTCACATATAAATATTCCACTACAAATACTGCTAAACAAAAGGAGGATAGCTTTTGTTTGGAGAATGTCCCTTTGTTGGTAGAAGTGAGCCACCCTACATTTGCAAAGCTATGATTCCTATTTCTAAATCTTTCTATAAGTACTTTAAATAAAGCTTTGAATTTTTGAAATTCTTAAATAGATCTTTATTATCAGACGAAACAGACCTACTGTATGAGGTTACAACTGAAAAGTGTCTTATTTATCAGGGTCTCTTACATCTTGGGAGAGTCATCTCTGATTGCTCCAATCCTCATCGATCTGTAATTGGAGCAAGGTTCTTCATTTGGATATAGGACGTTACTGGCCAAAGGGATGGATTCAGAGAGTGTACACTCACACCAACAACACATCCTGTTGAGGTTTAAATTTTATTCAGACATTAAAGGGTATTAAGCAAGATTACATATGTTATTCAGTAAACCCATTTTAATTCTCTAAGCATTTTGTCTGTATTAGCCCACTTTTATGGAGACTGCAATGGCCATCTCTCTTCATAAGGGTGGACAATCAACTAACCCCAGGAACTACAGACACATGAGTCTGACAAGTATAATATGCAAAATCCTGTTATTACAGTAAACTCTCAGCTAACCAGCACCCAAGGGGATTGGTAGATGCTGGATAATTGTAGTTTCTGGTTGCAAAAAGTTACTATTGAAAATAGGCCTGACTAATACTGTACCCTATACTATTTATTTAGTTTGATGTGTTCTCATGTTGGGGATAGAGGGAATTTATTCCTATCTTCATTTTTAAAACTATAAAACTCTAAAAAAATAAGGTATGTTTCAATAGGGAGAAAACAAAGTGCAACACATGAAAATTGTACTGTATTTCTTCGATTATTTTCTGTCACTTGCTTGAGAGTGCTGATTGCTTGAGTTCTGGTTAACTAAGAGTTTGCTGTAATTATAATGGAAATGATCAGCAATGACACAGGCAAACAACAGACACTGTACCCATCTCAATTTGGCTTTGTTAAGGGAAGGTCTTGCCTTCTTAAACTGGTAGACTTCTTTGAGAGGGCCACCATGGCTACGGATGAGGGGAAATCGGCATATACCGCCTACCTTGACCTGGTGAAGGCATTCAAGACAATACTATGGTTAGGTATTGTTGACAATTAAACTACTGCACTTTACCAGCAACTGTGTGGAACCTTTCGTTTGTCTGGTTTTTGGATTACTATTGTTGACAAAGTCTCAGAACCATGCATACATTCATACATAACTTGGTGGATTGCCTGCTGGCTCACAAATAGGACCCAAGAATTCAGGATTGGTAAGACCACATCCAACTAGAGACTGGTCGCCAGTGGTGTACCCCAGGGCTCTGTCTAGATCCTGCTCCTATGTGGCATCTTCTTCTCGGAAGTCAAGGTTAATCTCAAAGGCCTCTGGTTCACCACGTTTGCAGATGACTGTAAACTGAGAGCTATCACATATCCCCCCATTACAACAACATTCTACAAGAGGGCCAAACACTAACAAATGATTGGTGTGAAAATCATAAATTAAAACTCATTGCAAAGAAATGTATTACAGTGCCCTTTAGGAAAGTGTTCACCCAAGCTAATTATTTTATTGACAAAATACACCTAAGAGCTGAATTGACAGTAAGGCATCTGGGAATATATGTAGACAGTAATCTGGCCCTGACCAACACATTGCCAAGATAGCAAGAAAATCATTCTATGTCACCCAGCTTATAGCAAGGTTATGGCATCCAGGTCCATGGAAGTAATAATACCACTCAACTTAGCCCTTATCAGAACGATCATTGACAGCAATGCCCCCTTTGACATCTACCTAGCCAGGCACGTGGAACACTTGCATTGTCTTCAAAGGTTCCTCACCAGGAGGATCCTGAGTATGAATACCCTGGCCTTCACAGATCACTTCAAGGTCCTTTCTCTGTACTCAGTCTCCTATAGGTTACTGAGAGATGATCTATGTCTAGCATATAAGGTGTCCTCATCTCCAGCTTTGATAGATCTCTTGCACACCCACAAGACAAACAACATCAGAAACACTAGATCCAAGGACCTGAACTTTGCCTGCAACATAAGTAGAAACTGCTGGAGGAACCGATTTGTGTCTCATAGGATCAAAGCACTATAAAATAAGCTCCCCATCTACGTGAAGCAGAGTTTATTCCTGACCCTGTAGAAAAGAAACCATGATCATCGGGTTGGAAATTTGCAAATTCACCCCCAGCCTAGCTCCAATGTCTCTGATGTACAGATGTAGACAGTAAATAAATGAATTCCCCACTAACATACCCTCAATAACCCTTAGCTACCTATTTACTAATATACCCCACCAAAGAGACATCCAAAGAACTCTGGCACAAAACTGGGTTGGATTCCATGGCTAGGCTTGTAAAGACTCTGGTGGTCATTAGCCTAGTATGAACCTAGGAACCTCTGAACCTATGAATGGTCAGAGAAGGGTGCAGTATGTGTTTCCTGTATATCATCAGTTTTAATTTTAGAATCCAAACATGAAGTTCTCTGGTAAAATAGAATTCAAATAAAAGTAACAAGAAACATGTGTAGATTTTTCTGAGAAGCGTAATAAGATCCATCTTTATATCTGGAAAAAGAAACCTTTTCTTGTGGAATAATCACATGTTAAATGGCAACTTCACTCAATTATTCACTCTTAACTAGTTGTAGCTACTTAGGATTGTAAGTGTTGAATTAGGTCTGCTTTTATGGGGCCACCTGGGGCAAATTCCTCCCAGAAGAAGACTAGGTGTACCTGTCTTCTGTGAGTTACAATGATTGATTGTGCACACACAATGGTCTTAATTGTATTATTGTGTGCATGTTGTGAATATCCTCAGCACTTGTCCTGGATCTGAAAACAATGGACTGCATGTTGTGTGTACATAATTGCTCACGGTACTCTGTACTCAGGGCTTTATTCCTTTGCACCACAGTCCTGGCAATGTACTACTTCTTCAGTGTAAAATGTAAGCCTTCATAGAGATTATCTGCCTTACAACTCAGATAAACCAGAATGCATTGTTGTTTTGTGATATTTATCTAAAGAAGAAGACAAAAGTATAAACACTTAAACTGCCCCACTTTTTCTTCCTCATACAGAATCATGACTACAATTCCATTTCTGTCCTCAGTCCACTTATCCAGAAAAGGATATACTTTACTGCTCCCAGTAAAGGCAGTTGTATGGGGGTGTTGTATGTGTTTGGGTAGAGCGATTTGTGTACCCACCCAACCAACTGTTGTACATACACTTCTCCCTGAGATAAAATGGAGCCTGCAGTCACCAGTGAATGGGATTGGTAGTCACAACAATGCAGGTAGATGAGGGACTGGCAAGGAATACCTCACCAATCTCAAATTTTCATTACTTCTATTTAAAATAAACAAAGAAAAGTGCATGAAGGGTACCTGATGTTTGCTCATTTCAAAGCTGCCCATAGAAATATAAAGCACAAATCCACTACACTGCATAAATAAACAACAGACTCAAGGAACCGACAAAGTGTCTATGAAGCAGCTCGGTGATACACTGTCGACACAACACTGAAAAGGGCTGAAAACAGTCATCCCTTCAGTTTCCATATGTCATTAACAAGTAGTAAATAAATTCATTAAAGAATATGAAGGGCTGGAGCTGGCATTCCTGATCCTGAATATCTAAAAGGAGAATAAACCAAAGGAACAGAGAAATACAGGAGATGCTAGGATTTCACTTCTGAATTCTAAACTATGCAGAATATTTACAGAAAAATGTAGTTATGCATACACAATGATTACAGATAGGCATACAAGCTTTGAAGATAAGAAGAAAACTAAATAAACTGATAAATTAATGCAAGAATGCAATTGCACAGACTACTTAAAGCTGGACATTTATCTAGCAGAAAACATCAGGCACAAAAACAGCATATACGGTCAGCTTGTAGATGAACATAAATAAACAGCACAACAGAAAGCATAACAGGATTACAATGAGAATGACAGCTCATAAACGAACATGCATCTGTATTAGCAGAACAGAAATTAATAAAAATCAACATTGTTAAGGTATACATTTCAGGTGATACAGCCTGCTTGGGACTGTAAAGGTATGTGTCATAACAAACACAGTAGGAGAATGACATTAGAAGGGAAAGCCGCTGGAACACAAAAAAAAAAAACAAAGAAGAATCTGGCATACGAGTCAGTGAGCCTAATAATAATAGATGCTTTTTAGAAAGATGCGAAGATGATTTTTTTAAATAAAAGATGACTTATTTAGGGTCTCAAAGTTATTCTTGAATGCTTGGCTATGTTTTTGTAATAACTAAAAACATTCAGAAGTGTTCTTGCTGAAGAACTTTATTGGGAAGTGAAAACAAAAAAGAAGGTGGAATTGTACCCTGCTATATAAAAAGATCAACTAATGCACAGTATTATGCATAAAGATAATTCTTAACTGGTGGAAACCATAAATAAACATAGAAAAATAAGAATCAACTAGAATGGATTTAAAGAAAAATAAAAACAACTGTACCATATGTCCAGAATCTGTAGATTCATGTATTGCCATTGTCTGTAATGCAAAGAGAAAGTACAGTTGTGTAAGTCAACTTACTATGACAGTAGTTGCTTGAAGGATCACTGCTTCAGCAGACATAGCTATACTGGGTTATAGCCTGCCAAGGATATAACAGCTGGACAGAGCATCTACAGTAGACGTGTCCAACCTGCGGCCCACGGGCCGCATGCGGCCCTCAGAGCTCTTCCATGTGGCCCTCAACCTCTAACTGCAACATCGATGTATGCATGCCCCAAAACACTTTTTTTTGTTTTGTGTTTTCCACTCCCGTGACCTGTAATGCTAATGTCGGTGTGCGCATGTGCCAACGCACCCTTCCAGTTTTGTTTTTAAGCCAAAAAATGTTCAGTGTGTTTACGCCATTATTTTGCATCGAACAATCAGTGTGTGTGTGTGTGTGTGTGTGTGTGTGTGTGTGTGTGTGTGTGTGTGTGTGTGTGTGTGTGTGTTCTAGCTGAAGAGGGACTCGTGTATGGATTTGACGCTGTTGCCTTTGAAAGGGACAGCAATTACCTGTGTTAATAGGTAAGTACGGAGTAAGTGCATGCATGAAATCAGAATTGTGTGCATGAAAGTAGAAGAAGAGTGTGTGTGTGTGTGTGTGTGTGTGTGTGTGTGTGTGTGTGTGTGTGTGTGTGTGTGTGTGTGTGTGTGCATGACAGAGCGATATGCATGCACAAAGAGGCTAACAATGATCAGTCTACCTACTGAACACAAACAAGTTAGCTCACAAATACATCATACATTAAGAGTACATTTTCATTAAATTGCAGCTTTCCTGACAGGGACAGTGTTGTATTGAACATGAACACATATCTCCTAACTGTATGGATTTTCAAAAATGTCTGGATTTTTGCCTCATCTTCCAATTTGTGTCTTTTGCTTAGGAAATAAAAGTAGTCGTCCAAGGTAATGCAGTTCCAGGGAGTAAGAATGAGACAGCAGCCAAGGGTTAATGGGTCAGTAGTGGACTGACTATGTGGGACTGCAGTATATAAAGTTGTATTGTTTTTTTAGACAAACAAAAAAGCACCTAGTACTGTTTTTTCATTGGTGGGTTCTAAGCAGTGGTAAATTGGACAATAGTAAGCATAGCTTTGGTGGATCATCAATACTGGCAAATCAAGTGGGCACAATGTTATTTTTTAAATGTTGGGGATTTTAGTGTGTATGTGTGTGCTTATGTGTTAGGAGTGCTGCAACAGTAGATGATTATTAAAGACAGAGACTTACGGAGTGTGGAGAATGTTTCTTTGTTTCAAGACCTAATACGTGGGTACGTATGCCAGAAGTAGATTTTTTAAGACATAGCTTCTTGCCATTTACAGTGGATGGATATTTACATTTAATGGACAATGTATTAGCGTGGGCCTGTGGGGCTCTGAAGGATGCCAAGTCTACCACTGCCAATGTCTTGTAAAGTGACCTGGAAATGGATATTAGATGTTACTGAAAAAATACAATAAGTGGGCTTAGAAATATAGTTTAATTAAACAAAGTGTACTTTCAATTTACAGGCCATAATTTAATTTATTTCAGGGAGTCCAGATACTGGTGGATTGTATACCATTTGACTTAATTAGGGAGAGCTGTCATTCTGGGGAAACAAGCAACCCTAGTTTCAGTGAAAGCTCTGTGGTTGCTTGCAGGTAGGAAGTTGCAGGATGTGGATGCAATGTGTTTTATTTATTATTTTAATGCATTTGTCATTTCAAAGCATGGTTTTCTTTGATGCAAAAGAAGGCAGGACTGAATGAGCCACATAATGTTTAACTGGCAGTGATGGGATAGAAAGATTATAAGTGATGTATAATGTTTGCAGCTACAGTTGTTTCAATGGTGTCTGTGATGCATAACTATTTTTGGGCCTGTGTCCCACTTTTATTTTTCGTTTTGTCCAGATTCCTTGCTATAAGGTTGAGAGGTATGGTTCCATACTAAATCAGAAGTTGTATTTACCTTGGAAGACTTTTTGGCATAATTATGAAAAACAGAGCCTTTTTAATATCTCTGCTTATTTCCAATATAAACTGCCATGTAACCTTGCAAATAACCTTCTTACTAAGCTACTTTACTTCTTTTGGAATTGACAGGTATGATTCATCTGTTCGGACATAAGCATAGAGTGCTAATGTGACTTTGATTTCTTGCAGCAGTTTGTGGTTTACATAATCACAATAACTTTTCTGTGTTTCTGGGTGTGTAATCAATTTAACAGTTTTAAAGATGTTTTCCAAAAATAAATAAATATATAATAAATAAATAATCCTCTCTACACTTTGAGCTATTGACAAAGCCTGGGAATTTGTTTTTTTCAAAAGCAAAGGTCAGCATTACAGCTCAGTAAACGTCAGTCTGTGAGTAACTTCTGCACAAATTAAAATGTCGGAATGTCAAATGGCTTTAGATTGGAGGGAAGTTTATTTTTATTTATTTTATTTTATTTTATTTGACATTTGTTTACCGGGAAAGTCCGACTGTTCACAGGTCCATTTTCAGTGGAGGCCCGGGGAGAAAAGCTTCAAAAATAACACAAAACAATATAATACAATACATGAGAGAGAGAGATAGACAGCAAATTATGGATGTAGTACTCATACAATATGGCAGAGATTACATCTCGTAACAGTGAGAATCATTGAGGTACAGAATAAACTTAAAAACATTTTTTTTTACAGTTATAATTACAGCAAGGCAAATATCAATGAGTTAAGTTTTTAGGAGAAAGCTGTTTGTACATAGCTGAAGCTCTGAAACAATCTTTTGGTATGGATTAACCTGGGGATTGACACAAGTTATATGTTTACACCAGTATGTAGCATTATAGTTTATGGTGTTCTTATTGATTTACTTTTTGCCGAGCAGTTGTTTGTTGATTTATTGATGGTCCTTTTAGTGGTTGGAAATTACATGGATGAATCCATCTCTATTATGATTTTTTTTTCAGATATTTTGACTTACAGACAATTTCATTCAGTGAGTGAGTGCCATGTGATTACTTGAGGTTGCCTATTTTACAAGTAGGGGCTTTTTGTGTGTGTGTGTGTGTGTGTGTGTGTGTGTGTGTGTGTGTGTGTGTGTGTGTGTGTGTGTGTGTGTGTGTGTGTGTGTGTGTGTGTGTGTGTAAGAGCGACAGAGAAATTTAATATGTATACTGAATATAATTTTGCAAATGGAATTCTTAGTTAAACATGCCCCTCTTCTTGGGCAACTAGACTTGAGTAACCAATATTAGATCTTAGCCATCCAGCTGGGAAAGGTTAGTATGTGGATTTTCCATCTGGTTTGATGAAGGCTATGTTACTTACCCAAGGACTACATTTATGGCTATCCATCCAGCCATCGTGTTGCTGAACTACATTGTTTGATAATGAGAGGAGCTTTTTACAGAAGTTGTTTTTGCATCAAGAACCTGTCCATAAAAAGTGGTTTGTTTATGTTGCAGTGAAGGCAAGTCTTTGTAGTGAGCGTTTTAAGTATAACCAGTATTTCTGAGGTAGAGGACGTCTCTTAAGGCAGGATCTTTTTTAGCCTGGAAAGCAAGCCAATGATGAAATTTATAGGGGCCAGTGAGAGACAGAGGAAAGCAAGAAGCTTTTTAGTCTGTTTGGATAACTAAGTGAACTTAGTCCTTTGACCTTTTTGTCAGAAATGGTTGTAGTCTTTCTTTTGGCAGGATGTTTTGCTGAGGCACATGCCAAAAGGGGCATTGCACTCAATAATGGCTCTTGTAAAGGAAGAATACAGGGATGTTATGACCTCCTTGTCCCTGGATGAGATACCCTTACTAATGAAGTGGGCCATGTAGAAAGCTTTCCTTACAACGGAGACAACGTGGTGGTCAAAAGTCAGGTTTCTATCAACCTGGGTGCCCAAGTACCATACAACTTATTGCATGCTTACAACATTGTTATTAATGTGATAATTTGTGGGGACATCACTCTCCTCAAAGGGGATGATGATGCATTTTTTGGCATTTAGCTTGAGGCCATATTTCTGGCACCAGTTATTTGTTTGGGTGAGACCCTCTTGTAGCTTATTCAGAATTGTTTTATTAAGTCAGTAATGTGCATTCTTTACTTTATTGCAAATTTGTTGGGTTATTTTTGTGGATTATAGTATTATAGGACTGCCGATGTTGACATTTTACGTAGTTGGACTGCTGGAATGGTTTTCCCAGTGAGAAATGCTAGTGCTGTAGTGAATATCTGTTTATTTGTTAAAAAAAAAAAAATATATATATATATATATATATATATATATATATATATATATATATATATATAGATAGATAGATATATTAACTAAGATGTTAGAGTTAACTGTTAGATTAGGGAATTGGAATTAGAATGAGAATTAGAATTTTAAGGCAAATATTAGGCATTTATTACATTTATTCATTGTTCAAATGCACCTACAGTACAGCCAGGAGGTCGACTGTGGTCTTCCTGAGCAACAAAAGACTTAACTATATGATATATTTTATATGCGGCCCCAAGACTATTTCTGTTCACTCAATGCGGCCCCAGCAAGCCAAAAGGTTGGACACCCCTGATCTACAGCTTCAGGGCAGCTTCCACTCACCCAAACCATTACTCAGCTTGAGTTAAGCAGACTAAAAAGGCAGGTTTGGCCACCAAGCCCTTCCAAGCTTTTATTCCATCTGAGAGAAGGAGGCTGTGCCTTGAAAGGGCAATGGTAGGAATAACAAAAAATAAGTGCCTGCACACTGGCATAAACAACATACCAAAAACAATGGGGATGGAGGGAGGATGTGGCTACTATAGCAGTGCTCATTTGAACAGTTACTGTTATGGTAAGTTTACTTTTAGAACTGTGCTATGTTTTTCAAATTGATCACTTCTGCAGCAGCCTAAGCTACACGGGTAGATTAACCTAGCTTACTACATTTGGGAGGTGGAAGGGGAAGGGTCCAGGACCCCCTGGAGAATGGTCCTAGCAGAGCCTGATGTAGACCTAGAGTAGGAATCAAGCTCACAATACCTTGTAAGCGTATTTATACAAGACCAAGTTGCTGCATCTAGAATACCTCTAGAATGTAACCATTTCCAAAAAGCCATAGATAAAGCCAAGGCCCTTGCTGAGTTGGCTTTGAACCTGCCTGGAATAGTTTTTAATAAAAGTTAATAGACTTAGACAACCATTTATAAATAATATGTTTTGACAAAGGTTGTCCACTCTAATTATCGTCACAAGAAATGAAAATTGATCTGAATATGTGAAAGATTTAATTCCATCCAAATAGAATCTGAGCTGTCTGCAGATACTCAAGGAAAGGAGTATTCTTTCTTCCTCATTGTTAGATTCAGGAAAGAAAACAGGGAGACAGATAGCTTAAAGTAAACCCAGATACCACTTTAGGCATAAGAGATGGATTAGATTTGAAAGACGCTTTGTCTCCATGAAAATAAGATAGTGTTGACTCACAAGAAGAGCTTGCAACTCAGATACTCTTCTTGCAGAGGTCAAAGTAATCAGCAAAACAGTCTTGCAGTTTGAGAATCTCAGGTTAGATTAGCTGGTTCAACCAGAGTGCATGTTAACATCTCTAACTCAAAATTAAGATCCCAAAGGGAAGCCACCAGTTTTCTGCAGCATACTTTTAGAAAACCCTTTCAAAAATATTTTAACATGTAAGTGCATTAAAAGATGAAGATCCAGGTCCAGACATTCTAAAATGGCCAATAAACATCAGAAGTGTTAGCAGTGAAACAGGTAGCACATTCACATTTAGTGCATCAAGGTGTGGGTTCTATTCCCACACCTGGTGGCTCAACTACTTACACTCCAGTGCAGCCTATGGGAGGGTGGTGTACTCCTGCGTGTGTTGTCCTTCAGACAAGATATTAAACCATGTTTCTATCTGCTTGAGTTTTTGTGGATATAAAAGCTGGTTCTTTATTTAAATACAAAAAAACTTCTCATTTACAGCATATTTACGAATATTTACAAATGTACAAATATAGTATAATACTAAATTTACACATATTCTTAATTTTTCCTAACAATCATAATAAATTTTCATCCATGTTCAACCCACACTCCTTTTTTCCATAACCAGCATCTGCGTTTGCGTATTATTTTTGCTAAAATCTATTTAACATTAAACATAAATTAATTTATAACCCATATGACAGAAAATATTTTTATCTTTTAAAATAATCTTTACTTCTATCCTTATAATATCCATATTTAATCCTATCTTTGTTTATTTTATTTACTTCCTTTATATCTTTGAAAAAAAAACTTCTTTATATAGATTTCCCCATAACATTTTTTACTCTCTTGCAATTCAAAACACACGTTTAGTAGTTTCTTCTTCTTAACAGTGTAAATACACCCCGGGATTCATGAAGCTCTGCGCAAGGACGGCGTTAGCCTTGCGCCTACCGTGTGGCATAGACATGGCGCAGCAGCACCACATGCATATTAATGAAGGCATGCTGCCACAATGTCCACGTGCATAGGAAACCTGCCTGAGTGCAGGGGGTGTGTCTAAGTGCTGCACGGAGGCGTGAACATGTCGGCTGAATATGCGCAACCTAAAATGCTGACTAGTACAGCCTGCCTCTAATAATAATCACTCATGTCAGTGCCCGTGGATACTGAAATGTATGCAAAGCATACAAGACAGTTTTGTGAACACCAAAATAAAAAGTAAACACAAAGGCACGTAGCTGAATATTGAGTCCCCGTCCCTTGAACAAATGACATTTAAATCCCTGTGCCCATATTCCATTGTAGTGTTGATTGTTATACCAAGTGGAAGTGAAACACAGCGTGTTAGCTTGCCATCACCATTTGCTAAGCCTAGCCCAATGGTTAGGGTTATCACCTGTCCCACATTGTGAGGGACAGTCTCCCTTTGGGCAGTTGTGTCCATACCTAAACCATTATAAATGTAAAATGTCCTGCGATTGTAGGACATAATTATGTCCCATATTTTATGTAATAGTTCCACACAGTACTTATTTCCATATGGAAAATACCTAAATGTTATAAGAAACAGAATGAGCAACTAAATTGCTGCAACAATAAGCTTTCATTTAGGCATAAAACTAATGTACTATCCTTTGTACTGACCATAGGTATGTGCTGGCCTGTAAAATCTGGTGTGTCCCAAAAATGTCCCATTTTGGTCATTTGAAAAGGTGGCAACCCTACCAATGGTCAGAGCATTCACTCAATATCTGCCCATTCAAGGTCCAAGTCGTCCTTGTCAAGACGGCCCAAAGATGAACGGGTATTACCCGGGTCTACCTACCATGTCATGAAAGATAAATATTTGCGTGTACCTATGTACATGAAGTACAGCATGTGGAAGATCAAAAATGCTAAGGTAGTCCTCACAACCATATTGGTACCAGAGATATGTAGTGTGCACAATGTGTTCTGTTGCCTGTGCCATGGGCCATCAACTAGAGAAGGGATGGATGGTGTGTATGGAATATGGGGGTGGGGTGTGACGGGTAATGTAATAATTTGCTGAGGGGAGACTGGGTCAGATGCACAATAGGTGAACTGCAGGTGTACGAGGGAGCAGTGGGTGAATCAGAAAGAAAACTAAAGAACAAACATTCATGTCCGCAATACAACCTGACAGGCAATACTGTAGAACACAGTCCCACAAACATATAAACATTAAAATGCGGGATACACATGTACAGAAACATTACCAGCACATGCCCACATAATGGTCTGGCCTGAACTGAGGCATCCAACCCCAATGCACCTGGATACATAATTGAATATCCATCATCCCCTCCACAGCACACCACCCCCCCTTCCTGAACGTCCACCAAAACCACCCATACTTGCAGCCATATCTGCACATAGTGACCCCTATTCATATCTAGTAGGCAGTCTCACCCTAGGCAGTCTCAAGATTGCAAACTATTTATCCCTTGCATGTATAACCCTACCTCATTTTCATAAATCCAGAAAAATCGAGGTTATTGGTCCCCCAAATTTTTGGATATCCCTCATGAGATAAGTATCTGTTCTAAAGATTAGACTTGGTGTCACGACACGATGTCCAGTCCCGTAGACATCTGGACACAAGTTGTATGAGCAGTAGTTGTCCACAACCCTGCTCAACCTCCAGTCAGTCCTGCAGAACCTATGACCCGGGATTAAACACCTGACCGGGATGCACATTTCCCCACGTATAATATCGGGAATATATACCTTTCACATTCGCATAGCTACACACCACACATACATGCATATAAGTAGTTGTCACGTATGTGTCCAATTCATAAATATGTATACTTGCAAATGTATACATATGCTTCTCAGAAACATATGAATAGTAACATATACTGTACATATGTACACCACCCAATTGTCACATTTGTTG
>NC_056727.1:57194451-57196951 GCF_019279795.1 Protopterus annectens | reverse complement strand
ATAGCAGATGCCCATACCTCCCAAACCTTAAGAACACATCTACTGGATAGTCCGTAAACCATTGGGGGAACACATAGGGACCATATCATCGAACTGTCCCCACTTACCAGGGACATCCGTGATTATGAATCAGAATCTAACTCAGTCCCAACTAAACTCTCCTAGATCTCGTGATATTAGGAGGAAAGGTGGCGGAATACACGTAATGAATAATGACAACATGTAAGAGTCATAAACAGCATGTACCTCAGACAATGTGTATGAATACATATATGCTCTGGGTCTGTGAATGTGTCAGGTTAATAGCAACAAACTTCTAAATGTGTCCCTGAGGTTGTTATGCAGTGTCCCTGATTCAGTGTTCATTCTTCCCCATTCGTATGAGAGGTCTGCTAGTGAGAGAAAGAGCATGTTCTGCCGACTACCTTAGAAAGATGATAGAATAATAGGGTTGGGGTTACCACCTGTCCACCTTTGCGATGGACACTCCCCTTTAGGCAGTTATGTCCTGCAAAATAATTGTAATTATGGCAAATGTCCTGTGATTTAGGACAAAGATTTCCTATATTGTCTGTAGTAGTTGCATAAAACAATTATTTTGTATCTGAAACACCTAAATGTTATAAGACACAGTATAAGCAACTATAATGCTACAAGAATAACCTTTTATTTAGGCAAAACAGTGAAGTACTCTCCTTTCTACTGGCTGTGGGTATGTTTTGCCCTGCAAAATCTGACACCTCTACATAAAGGTCCTATAGGGTTGCCACCATTTCAAATGCGCAAAGTGAGACATGTTTTGTAGAAATGTCAGACTTTCCAGGACAAAACATACCTACAGCTGTGCATAGTACAGAATTTTACTTATTTGCACAAATAAAAGCTTATTCTAGTAACATTTCAATTGCTTATGCTACTTCACATAACATATCGAAGTTTCATATATAAAATATCTGTTTTATGCAACTATTAAAGAAATTTAGGATATAATATTGTCCTGTAATCTCAGGACATTTGCTATGTCTTGATTATTTTTGAAGGACACAA
Organism: Protopterus annectens; assembly: GCF_019279795.1. Taxonomy (NCBI): domain Eukaryota; kingdom Metazoa; phylum Chordata; order Ceratodontiformes; family Protopteridae; genus Protopterus; species Protopterus annectens. Next base: position 57,195,904 of record NC_056727.1, on the reverse strand, counting down.
CTGCCTAAAGAGGGACTGTCCCTCACAAAGTGGGACAGGTGTTACCCCTAAAGTCCCACCTTGGCCAATTGAAAAGGTGGCAAACCTATAATAGGTATGTGATAGCATGACTCAGCCGACGGATGTGGCCCCCAAAACCCAATTACTTGTCTGTATAGAAGAGTCTCGGTTCCCATGTATCAGCCAGACGGGAGCAGATTGTATGAGGAACACACAAATAATATGATTAATTCACTGGACAGGCCGCAGATTCCGTACAGTCGAATGCCATGCCGTTGCCTAATTTGCAGCCATTCCCGATACTGTAGTCATGTAGTCTGATGTAACAGGCATCACAAGGTAATATTGTGGTCCTTGCTCCCACCCAGGGGTGTGAGTGACAGATGCAAGCACCAATGTTGGTGCATTTGCAAGTGTGGGAGCAAGTGGGTGTAAGTGTGTTTGGCTACCAGTATGCGAGTATTGAACTGGTAAAACAATGTAGAGGCTAACCGAGTGTAAGAAGCTGTAACCAGAGGTCAGCAGTGCTTAACACCATGCAAACCCATGCACACCCACTCCCAACTGCTTTAATGTGCCTTACTCTCTCCATCTCCAATGGCTTTGTTCTGCTCTGCAACCAAATAAACGTCCTCTGCAAGGGTCGGAACCAGGACCCTGCACACACAGCTAATGTGAATTACCAATACGCCATGGCAGATATACAGACAATGGACAGTACCACAAACATATCATACTGTGCAGTCATTCAACAGTATAGGAATGTATCCCAACATGTAGATGTATATGTGAGTATTTATGTCCAGCATATAGGTACATACATATATAGAGATATATCAGGAACATACCATGTGGCAACAAAGCATTACAAATGAATGAAACGGGAAACACCAGCGATGCCTGTATTATGTAGTGGTGTTGTTCTATGTGATCGCAAAACTCCCTCAGACAGACATGTGTCATTAATACATGCAAATAGTTGTACATTGGCCGTATAAATCACTCTGTGCATGAAATGTACATTAACACAACAGTACCTGTCCAATCATTATGTGTGAACAGTACTCTTGCAAGGTGCTGTGTGCAACATCATCATCATCATAAATGTAAATGGGGTAACCATACAGGGACCGGTAGTGTTGTGTGTACAATGGGGTCGTCCTCATCACGTGTACCTGGACCATTTAGGAGTGATGTGCATACCAGGATTGTGCGCCTGAGGGACAGGTGTGAGGATAAAAGGAGTATGTTGTGATGCATATTACAAGGGTTATATGTGTCCAGTGGGCACGTGTGTGAAATGGACAGCTATGTATAGGGCAGGTGTTGTCCTAGTAGCCGATTGGCCTTATGTTTCCGTATGTGAGGGTTGGATGTAGGGGAAGGAGTGTAGGTATGGCCATGGAGGATAGGTAGGGTAGGATCACAGAAAAGACAGCATACAGGGTTGGTA
>NC_056727.1:57052701-57173404 GCF_019279795.1 Protopterus annectens | reverse complement strand
TTGTTATAGGTGCATTAGTGACTTACCAAGCAACTCCAGGCTTGGTGGTTGAGAGACACCCACCTCCACAATATCGGCTAAGGCTTGTGGATGTTGTTCTGCAGGTGTCCCCAGGTTGGCCAGTAGCTCCTCGGTACGTGTGAGTGGGGGCTGGGTTGGTGGTCCACCACCTGTTGCACCTTGTTCCCTGGTGATTGCATTCACACACTGTTTTGCCCATCTAATGAGGTCTGTACAGTGTTTGTACACATGCAGTTGTGGCCACACACATCATTAACCCTCCTGCAAAGTTCCATCCACAGGGCATCCCACTGCTGTGCATCCTGTGGCACATGGCTGAACACAATATCATGATTGTCATGTAGGTATGGGATGAGGGCCTCATCCTCCAAGTGGATAGAAGGGGGTAGCCTTGCACACGGCATACCTGGAAGACATAATGATGGAGACAGGTCACAGTAACTCACAGAGACATACAGAGCTACAGCTGAACATACATGTGTATCACATTTATTATGATTAAATAGTTGTCTTTGCAATTCTACATGACACTGACACCACTGACATAATTGTGTCACACACATGTGACACTCAATGGTGAGTGGATATTATCACCTTATATGTGTGTGTGTGTGTGTGTGTGTCACCTGATTACATTGCTCATACTCCATGTGGATGCTGTCTTGATGTGGGCATATCTGTTTGCCTGTACTGGTGTTCCTACCTATCAGCACATGGCTGGATGTGTCCACAATAATGCAGTCGACCTTGATGCTGTGTATATGTCACATATAAATACTTACACTGCCTTAACGGACATGACCTGTGACCCTGCAGACTTGCTCATGGAAGGTTTTACATGTATGTGTTCTGCCATATACATCTACATGGCACTGTACAGCAATTCAACATCCTGTCATGTATCACCTGTGTTGCACATGTGATACACATGGGACACTGGCTAGCCAGATGGTATTTGCAGGGATGGATATCAACTATAGCATGTACAGTCAAAGTCAACTAGTAGGCTATATGCCCTGGGCCATGTATGAATCTAGGATAAAGGTTACCTAGCTGTAGCCGACAGGTGGGTCTCTGGGCCAGGTGGAGCAGTGCCACATAACTGATCCACAGGGTTAATGATACATTTACCATGTGGTCATCACACCATGTCTGAGTGGGGGGTGATGTGCAGCTTTGCTGGACAGGAATGCATAGTATGGGACAAGAATCTGTCCAGCATGTGGTGATCCTAGTACTAGGAAGGTGGATGTCCATGAAGTATGTGTTTAAGATCAGGATGTGTACGTGTAGCATATCCAACATCACTGGGTTGGACATGGATTTATTCAGGGTATGTATCATGCTACATAGTGGAGATGGGGAATGGGAAGGCTGCTGTAGGCCATCTGAGCATGGCCAATACCCATTAAAGGAAATATGTGAGCTGATATGGGTCACTTGAGTGTTGTGTATGGCTGGACAATGATCTCTATATTCATGGATGGCACCCTGTCATGATTAGGGTTGCCACATACGACTACCTGACAGATGTGGTGACGTAACTATCACAGGAAAGACAACTGCCCAGCTGCATCCGTTACACACAGTGTCCATTATGTCGACTGCTGCCTAGGTGGTAGTTCATGAGTACAGGGTTATTAACATAGGGGTGACAATGCAATATGTAGCTGTCAGATTGTGGTCATATGTCACACACACCTCACCTACAAAGCCCCTTCTGTATGTTGTCCACAACACTTTAAGTCGGCTATTGCTCCTAGGTCATAGTCATTTGCATACTTCAGTAGGCAGATGCCTTCTGTTAGTCTGTGTGGTATGGACTACAATGAGGTCGAGTATAAGTAATTAACCCTGTCTTACTGCAGCTGGCACTGGTGTGATGTGCATGTATTATTCAGACACCTTCTGTAGTGTTGGTTCTGCCAGCAGTCCCATTGCAAAACACTCCTGTAACATAGGAATGTACATCTAGTATACTGAGTGTAGGTGGAACACAGTATGGGTGATGATGTCCTATGACCTGGCAAGGTTATGATATGCAGTGTGAAATCAACCTTACTGTCATCTACATCTGTACTGCTGACATCAAATAATTTGATTAAGGTTCATGGCCTTTCAGACCAGACTCAGCAGGGTAGTAGTGCAGTACTTCCCATTATCAGTGGTATCTCCCCCTTTGTGGGTTGTGATACCTGTTGATGTGCACCATACAGTGTGTACACAGCCTGACATGAAGCTATGTTTACATGACGTGTATGTAGAGAGCAATTTGTTTTGCCATATGTGTATGATACAACCTGGGATGTAGACAGGTCCCATGCAGCCTGCGTGCAGCTTGTACCTGCATAGTTGTGGGTACAGGGGCTCTGTGATATACATGGATATATGATTGTGTACCTGTTGGGGGGGCAGTGTGTTTATGTTATCCAAGACCCTATCTGGATTGCTTATTCAAGCTCAGTACTTGTTCAGAACTTGTAAGAACTACTTAAGCTACTAATTACTATAGCACTCAATATTCCTCATTACCTAGAGGTAAACAGGTTTTGTACATACTTTTCTCACTTGCTTAGAGTAAATAGCTCTTGTACTCACTTTCTTCACTTATCTAGGGGAAATTAATTTTATATTCAGGCATGTCCAAGGGTCAGCTACCAGTCTTCTCTCCTGACTATCTGATGAATCTAGACATCTTGAGGCAATGTAGACATTGCCTCATGTATGCAGACAACCCTCTCCACCTACCACCCAACACTACAACCTGTGAGAGATGCAATTATCTAGCCAAACTGGAGGTAAAGCTCTCTCCAACCAAGACTGACCCTGACAGTCATGTGGAGAAGGTAAACATTCACACCACACCACACTCATCACATAGTCTCACTGAATCTACCCCACCATTAACTGGGAACACTACTCGTGTACCAACTCCTTAGGTCAACGCTTTCTGGAATTCATAAACACTAATGCCCTGGATCAACTTATCCACACACCCAACAGGGGCAATGATATCCTAGACCTAGGCATTACCAACATGAGTGACTGGTGTTCCACACCTGAAGTCAACTCCTCGTTGATCCGATCCGACCTTAAGCTGAACACCCTTGATATCCACATCTCGTCCCCACCCCCCTTTAAGGGAACTACGGTATAATATGTCTACAAAGTCAACTTCATGCTTCTTAAGACAGACGTGGTGAACTTCATGACACCCATGCAGATGGACAATACAGTTACAACTGCTGAATCCTACACAAATGCACTCTATAAGCACTTACACGAGTGCATGGATTGTGTTATCCCAAACAGAACCAAGACGCTATACTCCTAATTAAGGAAGCCAATCTGGTGGTCCCCTGCCATAAACAAACTGTACAACAGAAGGAAGACACTGTTGCAAAAGAGAGTACAATCCCATGCGTGGAGGAGCTCCCTGGTCAGCCTCAGTAAGAAGGTGAGATCCCTTATAAGATCTTCCAAAGCTAGCTATGGAAACAAAACCACCACTAATTCCAACGACAACCACAAAGCATTCTATAGCTATGTCAAATATCTCGATGTCAACACCCAGATCTGCTCTGAGTTATAGCACAAAGGCATGAACATTACAGAACCAAGTGATAATGCCAACATCCTGGCAGATAAGTTCAGTGCTACCTTCCCCCCTCTCACCCCCTAATGGGTCCATATCTATACAGGAAAATTGCAGAGTCCCTGTAATCACAACTACGCAGGTAAAAGCTGCATACTCTAAAGCCAATATCACAGCATCCATGGGACTGGACAACATCCCAGGCTGCGTTTTACATGAACTTCAGAACATACTGGCTCCCCACCTACGCACCATGTTCAATAATAGCATCGCATCAGGCTTTGTGTCCCCTGAATGGCACACAGCAACAGTTATCCCACTCCACAAAGATGGTGCCACAATGAACACGGGACCTAGTTCCCTATAGGCCTGACTAGCCTGGTCTGCAAGGCTATGGAGCACATCATCATGGATCTCAGTCATAGAGACATTGGGTACCTCCAAACCTTTGACCCCTCTCAGTTTGGCTTTGTTAAGGGCAGGCCATGCCTCCTAAACCTGGTGGACTTCTTAGAGACAGTTGCCAAGGCATTAGATGAGGGTAAGGAGGTCCACACAGCCTACCTTGATCTCTCATAGGCTTTCAACACCATTCCCCATTCTGCTATTATCGACATACCCATCCACCTGAACATTAACCCCTACGTCATGTGATGGTTTGCAAAGTGTCTCGTGGATAGAACCCACACAGTGGAGTTGCATACCCTAGGTCCGACTGTATACCAGTTATAAGTGGCGCCCCTCAGGGCTCAGTCCTAGGACCCCTCATGTTCAGTATATACTTCTCTGACATGCAGGCAAGCACATGAGGGCTTTGGCTGAAAGGTTTGCAGATTACTGCAAACTAGGGGCCATAATTGTTTCCTCAGCTGATACAGACACACTCCGGAAGGGTCGCACTGAGATGAATACCTGGTGTCAATATCATGGCCTCAAGCTGAATGTCAAAAAGTGCATAGTCATCCCCTTTGGATATAACTAATTACCTGTGGACTACCACATAGGTGCTAGTCCCCTACATACAGAAAAGGTAATAAGGGATCTGGGAACCCCAGTAGATAGCAATCTCTCCTTCGATACCCATAATGACAAGGTGGTTATAATATCCTTCTACGTGGCCCCCCCTAATCTCTAATGGGTTCGCATCCAGAACAAAAGAGGCCATTGTGCCTCTCTACTCATGACATATTCAACCCATTAAAGGATACAACACCCCATTTGGGATGTACATTACAAGACAACGGCAACAGCTTGGAAGACCACGACAGTACCACACCAAAAGAATTACTGACCTCAAACAGATGACCTATGCAGCCCAACCTAAGAAACTCCAGCTGTGCTCAGTTGCATACCGCATACTCACAGGTGACCTCTGCTTGACATACAAGGCCCATGTCCAACCTAGTACTGCTGAATATGGTCCACCTAAACAGAAGCCCCTGAGAGTCACATGTTCCAGGGATATACACCTAACCACAACGATGATTAGGACGTGCTGGACAGATAGATTCCTGACCCAGAGACTCCCCATGCTTTGGGACATTATCCCAATGTACATCAGGCAGGGCCCCTCACTAGCACTCTTCAAGGGAAACCTTGATGGGTGGATGGGAGACAGACATGTACCTCAGGGATCACTGCAGTGGCTCTGCTGGACAGAGGCACAGAGAACTAATGGCTCTGCCATTCAGAGGCACAGGGAACTAACCTAAGGGGGTGGCAGAATCCAGCACACTCTAGCTAGGCTTATAAATACCCTTGGGCAGACTGCCTATTACCTACCTTTGGACTTATTACATGTCTTATGTGCATGGATAGTTAACTAGCTCTTCCATTTTACTTTGCTATCATGCTGATAAACTGTCGGGTGACTACAAGTCATATGTAAGCTGTTATTGTGTATTGTAAATGCCAATAGACATAACTAATGTTTGCCTAACATAACGGTAATGCTATGTAACTTGTAATACATATCTGCTTACAATACTGTACATTACACAGTTATTGGCACAATATCCCACAATGCAAATAATAATTGCACAGTGGGCCAACCTTCAATATGTTATTCTCAGTAATACACCAATACATATGCCTACTGTTACAATATATCAACATATACTATCCCCTGTTATATCACATACTTGTTGGACCAGCCCTGCCACTGACAGCGGCTGGTGAGGAATATTTGGGTTCAAAGCCCTTATATAGCCTCTATTGTGGTGTATGTGGTGTTTGCCTTGTGACCTACAGCAGTACACACATAAATACTACAAGCGTTACTATGCTCAACAATACATCACTCTAAGATAACTGTTTCCACTATATGGATTGCATACATTTTAAATATTATAGAACAGGTACTACATACACAGACATACTGAGTGTTCTACATACCTTATTAGTAACCCGAGGTGTCGTTGACTGTTAATTCAATCCTTTTCAGTTTGTGTTTCAATCTTTTTTGTAACATTCTGCTGGTATATACAGATGGTTTGAATGTATGATAAGCCATCCTTTTATAGTTATATATTGGTAACATGTGCTATCCTGACCACCAATTGGTGTTATAAAGTAGTTAATTAGATGCACATCAGCTGTGCAGCTACTCCATTAGCCAATACCATGGCAACAGCGGTGTATAATTGAGTACTCTACTTGGGCGTTGTCCGTTTGCCTTACTTTCGAGGAAGACGGCCTGAATGTGTTGTTTGTGATGTATTTCAACCGCTATATGGAGACAGACAGAGATATATTACCTTCATGACTGGATTGTGTGTAATGGCTAGAAGATGTTGTTCTACATGTGAATACAGCTGTTATATTTCAGAACATTGCTACTTATGCAGGGTTTGCTTGTACCTGATACTTCTGCAGATGTTTCAGTCTGACAAGGATATTTGGGCAGCTCAAGTCTGTATGGCTATGCATGAAATGTTAGGTGGTATACAGTGTGCTCACCAGACATCTCTGGTTTGGTGTACATGTGTATCATACTGTGCTGTTAATCAATAATTGGTAACACTTCCTGGTGTACACACAACCCTCTGAAACGGGATTAGTGCAAACAAACCCTGTAACATCAGCAGCTGTTCCATTGTATAACAGCAACTATTTCACATAGGGCCATGCTAGTGTGTCTCTGACAAGGTATGTTAAGGCTTCTGCAGATGTCGTGCAGTAAGTGAATGATTTGTGATGTTATTACAGTTTGTATTGTAATTTGTTTGGGTGTGGGGGTGACATTGGTGGGTGTACATAGCAGATGCAGGTGTGTAGGAACTGCTTTTATACATAATCGATATGTGCGTGAGGGTTCCTTCCCTATTTGAACTTCTATCCTTATTGGACTAATACTATGGTAATTGCAGGCTGATTCATTAAGGCACTGTTAATTGGTTCCTGTATAGCATGCAGCTGATGTTAGTCCTTGAATCCTTTCGGCAATACATTGGAATGTAATAAAGTGTTGCTACATGAAAGCTGTGTATTTCTGTCATAGTTATTTTCAGTCATTGGAGTTGTGTTGGTGACTGACACTCTTTGGCTAGGGTTTCCACCTTTTCAAATGGCCATAGTGGGACATTTTTGGGACACACATCAGATTTTACAGGCCGACACAAACCCATGGTCAGTACAAGGGATAGAACTTTCCTTTTTTGCCTAAATGTAAGCTTATTCTTGCAGCAGTTTAGTTGCTTATCCTGTTTCTTGTAACATGTAGGTATTTTAGATACAGAAAGAACTATTGTATGCAACTATTACATTACATATGGGACATAATTATGTCCTACAATCTCAGGACATTTGCCACGTTTAATATTTTTGGTCAGGACACAACCGTCCAAAGAGGGACTGTCCCTCGCAAAGTGGGACAGGTGGTAACCCTATCACTGGCTCATGTCCATAGCACATATTTGTAATAGTGTATAGGCATATACTCTCCATATCCTTTGTTTATAAAGTTTGGTCATGGCGGAATGTGTGATTGCTATGGTCCATGTTATACTCATATATGAACACTTCAACCGCTGTATACAGGATACCTACGGATTCCCGAAACCACACAATTCCGACGCCCAGAGTACTGGGCCCAGACTCCCATACCCCACATTACCAACAGCGACAGTAAATCGCAAAAAGTAACACAAACATGTAACACACACACGCACACACAGACACACTGCTACCCACCACATCAAAACAAACCATCCTACACTACATATGAGCAGGTGGGCAAGCCCCCCTACACCCCCCATGTGGGTGTCTGCACCCCCCACACCCCCTACTCTAATATTCTACCTCCTAGGTTGCACAAACAGATGCACAAAGCAAACCCACACCCACACATTACAGTCCCCCAGGAACACACACCACACTCAGAACACACACTTACACACACTACAGCCCTCAGAAACACACTTACACACAGTAACCTACTTGAACTGCAACACCTGAAGCACTGACTAAATGTCCCTTACCATCAGGATTTTAAACCTTGTGCTTCTGGTGTTTTGGTACTGTGGTCTTTTGGACTTTAAGCCTCGTGATTATGTGCGTCGGTATGTCAAGCAGTCGGTATTCGGCAGGTATCCCATTTATATGCACCTCCATGGTTACATAGATGTTGTTAACCTATCTACATATATATATATATATATATATATATATATATATATATATATATATATATATATATACATATATATATATATATATATATATATATATATATATCTCCTGATATATCGACATATATCTCTCTCCCCGCCCTCTCTCTGTCTCTCTATATATATATATATATATATATATATATATATATATGTTGAGTTATACATATATACATATATATATATATATATATATATATATATATATATATATATATATATATATATATATATATATATCATACACCTTTCATTGGGTACATGCCGGTTTGTCCTATTTCCACACATTCCTACCTTTTGTGTTTTAACTTGTCAGTATACACATCTGCCATTGGTACATCTCAGGTAGCTTAGTGGTAGGTTATTGTGAAGATTCTGTACATGGTTGTGTGTCCTAATCCTGACAGTGGTAATTTTACCTCTCAGAGCAGGCACTCATAGTGCAAGGGTGATTAATGCACATTTCAGTGGTTGTGTGTTCCAAATGTTTATTATTCTGTGGAATACTACCTATATATGCAAGCTGTGGTTAAGGTATACTATGTAACATGTAAATCATCTCTGACTTTATTGGGATTTGAACCAGGACTGCACAGATATTATGCAAATGCTGTAGCCATTACACTATTGACATTGACGTTCCTTCTGCCTATTTCCTATGTCAATGAATCCTATGTGTAAGCTTGGCTACACAACAGGCGGAGCCACCCACACCCAGTGAGCTTCTCAAAATACTGACATGACTCATGAATTGAGAGACTATACATTAACATCCTAACTACATTTGGCATAGCCACTAACTGACACACTTCAGGGGAAACCTTGATGTGTGACTGGCCAACAGTACATACACCCCTGGGATCATGTGTCCCAGACACATACAGCCAGGGTGTGGGGGAGCCACTCCAGTTCTACAGCTGCAAGACCTGTTGGGGAAATTGAATGCTGTTGGTTTGTCATGTTAACATGCCCTTTTGAGATCACTATGTGCCCCTATCACCTTACAGCACACCAGTCTTCAACAGCTTTCAGCAACTCTGCCTGGAATCCCTTCATTGGCTATGCTTGACAGAGGATGAGTTACTTCATCAATGATGCAGGTAATGCCAGCACACTGTAGCTATGCTTCTAAATGCCCTTGGGCAAATAGCCTACTACCTATCTGAGAACCTCTGCAGTGCAGGCCATCTCCAACATCATATGTGATTATACAGAGGTTTCTGATCACAATATAAAGTGTACATTCATCATGTAGTCAGACAACAGTTAAGTACAGCAATAGCATACAGACTACTGATACATAATCACACCAAAAGCCTATCTTGGAAGCTACTGGACATGTATAGGTTTCAGGCTTTGTATTGCTTACCAGTAGGTTACGTACAGGAAAGATGGGACACAAGCACAGATGGGCTACATGCCTGCAACAATGCCATACCAACTTGCATGTGTCAGCCTAAGGCTTTGGAGTGCTGGCCAAAGCTATTGGCGCACCCATGGTGCCATTTTTAGGCAGGACTCAGAGGTGGATCTCACCTCCATGAACTGCACAATAGCGGAACCAATGAAGGTTAGGCTACTCAACACCAGGGGTAGTACTCACAACATGTACGCACTCACAGCACCCCTCAGTATGGACAACATCTACATCTGTTCTGTGACTGGGACCTGTATAAGGCTCCTGTGAGCACACTGGCACTACCAGACTACAACCCATAACACACATTTCAGCCACTGTACATGGACTGGCACAGACATGGAGGGGCTGTATCCATATTCATCGGGGATACCTACACTTCCAAGTTAGTGGGGCAGCATGATACCTCTGTGATCATCCATTTGCAGCTGACATCAGCCACAATTGCAATTCAAACTGTGAGCTGCTACAGATAACCCTCCATGACCAAGGAGCACCACTACAACTATCTGGAGACAGTGGTAAACATGACAGTCCTACCAGACACCCTGTTATTGATCAATGTCAGCTACCCTACACTTGACTGGATAACCTACTTGAGTATGCACTTCCAGGCCCAGCACTTCCTGGGATTTATCACCTCATATGGACTGTATCAGTTGGTAGATGGACTAGTGAGAGGTGAAAACATACTAGAAGTGGTAATCACTGACATGTGCAACAGGCGCACTAGAGCAGAGGTAAACCAGTCACTGTTTAGATCTAACCATGAACTATTCACTGATGGTTTCTACTCTCAACCATCCCCCTACACAACGAACACACAGTGAATACCTTTCCTACAGCTAAATCCACAGTACTAATGACAGAGGTGGGAGGGTTCACAGCCCCCACGCTCAGGGATGACACTGCTCAAGATACAGACAGAATTACGAATGCACTCTATAAGCACCTACAAAGATGTATGGGTCGTGCCATCAATGGTAAACCAGGACTAGCTACTCCTACACAAGGACACCAGTCTGATGAACCTCTGCATTATACAGGCTATACAACAGAAGTAGTACAGTAGTCCAGAACAACAGCAAATTCTAAGACATGCAGACGTCCGTGACCAGTATAAGCAAGATACTTATGTTACTTATGTAATCATCCAAGGTTGACATCTACAGGTAAATTGGCATGGATTCGGAATATGACCACAAAGGCTTCTTTGACTATGTCAAGGATTTAAGCAGTGACACACAGATTTGCACTGTGTTGGTGCAATATTGCACTGAATATACTGACCCTACTGATATCACCAACACACTTGATGATACATTTGGAGCAAGCTTCACCCCCTACTGGGCCCACAACAATATCCGAAATGTACATTATCCCAGACATCTGTGACATACAGGTGTAATGGCCCTTTCAAACGGCATGACAGAGCATCAATGGAGGCAGATGGTGTCCCAGACTGCATCCTGCAGACACTACAAGACAAAGTGGCACCCCGCCTAATTTAGCAATTCACCATCAGCCTCTACACATGCTACATGGCTATTCACTGGTGCATGGCAACAGCTATTACACTCCACCAAGGTGGTGACACAACTGACCATAGTAACTACCACCCCATAGGCCTGAGTAGCCTGATCTGCACGGCTATGGAGCGCATCCTCATGGCACTCATGAACATAGACAATGGTAACCTCCAGACATCTGACCCAACCCAGGTCACCTTGATTGCAGATCATGCCTACTGAACCAGTTTGATATCTTACAGCCCCCTAGACTTTAGGTGTGGGGTGTGGTAGTTCACACATACTACCTGGACCTCGCCAAGGGTTTTGACACCATTCCCCACTCAGGTATTATTTCTACCCTCACCAGCCAGTATATACACCCATACATCACAGGTTGGTTTGCCAACAGGCTTACACACAGAACCCACATGGTAAGCCTAGCAGTCTCCAGGTCCAGCTCTTGACCAGTCACAACTGGTGTCCCACAGGACTAAGTCCTGGGACCCCTACTGTTTGCCATATACTTCTCAGAGGTACGGGCTAACACAGGTGGACTACAGCAGGCCATGTTTGGCAATTACTGCAGACTGGGAGCCATAGCTGACAGTCCAGCTGTCAGAGACGTCCTACAAGGGGCCTCACATAGACCAACACAGGGTGTCAGAGTGATGGCCTCCAGCTAAAGGCCACATACTGCATGGTCATTCCATTTGGGAAAACCACACACACACACATATTAACACGAGTGGCAGACAGTATAATTCAGATGATGTAATGGGTATGTGAGGACTACATTACATAGTGATCTCTCCTTTGACAGTCATATGTGCGAAGTAGTTAGGACATCCATCTATGTAGGCCATCTGATTACGTAAGGGTTCACATCTAAACAAACTTAGGTTATTGTGCCCCTTTACTCATCAGTCATCAATCGCATCATCGAGTATGATAACCCATTTTGGATGTACCTCAGAAGACACATCTGACAGCTGGAAGGGCCACAAACGTACCTTGCATAGAGGGATAATGCCCTCAGACATGTGTCCTATGCTACCCGACTGCATAAACTCATGCATTACTCAGTGGCATCTTGTTTACTCAGGGATGATATTTGCTGGCCATCAAAGCCTAGTCCAAGTCAGGCTTAATGGATATGCTCCACCTATGGGCATCCATGTCACAGTGAGCCACACACTGTAATGAGTTACACCTTGCCACAACCATAACTGGAAGATGCTGGAGTGAGAGATTCCTGTCACTGGTACTCCCCATTATTTGGAACTACATCCCTGATTACATTATACAAAACCCCTCACTAACACTCCAGGGAATCCTTGCAGAGTGGGTGGGGAATAGTGGATACACCCCAGGGATCCCACAATTGGCTCTGCTCCACAGAGGGACAGTTAGTTAATCAATGGGGTGGTGACAGCAGACACTTTTTGGCTATTCTTATGACTGACCATGAGCAGTTAGGCATGTACCTACCTATGTGTCTATGAACCTATACATACAGTATGGACACATGCTGATAGCTTAATTTACTGTTCAAGTATTGACTTACCTTGTGCCAATTGCAGTTGTGTGTACAATAGTTGAGGGCTGTCTATGTAGGATGCACACAGTAGACCACATCTACATGACAATTTACAGGTGGTCATATGTGTGTGTGCCATCCATGTTTGCTGTGTGTGCATGTGGAGAAGGGTGTCAGTCCATAGGTGCCTACACTCAGTGTGTGTGTGCTATGCTTTGCCTCTTTGCCAAGGCATTGGCATACTGGGCATGCCTCCGTCTGCCTACTGGGGCTGGCGCAGGGTGTTCATGGTCTGAGTCCCTCTGTGCCTGTGGGGCCCTTGGCAATGGTGGTGGGCTGTGAGGGCCTTCACCATTCTGCCCCTTCTGCAGCTGTTTCCACAGGATCATATTGTGTAGCATGGCACATACTATGAAGATGTGGGCACACGTGCCTGGAGAGTACTGCAAGACTACACTAGATATGTCCAAGCAACAGAACCATGATTTCAGCATCCCAGACACTTGCTCTATGATGATTTTGGTTTCTGCGTGTGCCTCATTATGGCGTTCTTGCGTGGCTGTGTGTGCATTTATGATAGGAGTCATCATCCACGGTTCCAGTGCATAGCCAGCATCCCCCACCAGGTGGCCATATGGGATGTCCCCCTGGCAAATACCTGACACAGCTGTGAGGTATGCCAGATGTGGAAGTTGTGATAGCTTCCAGGGCTGCCAGCACACACACCCATGATAATGCCCTGGGCATTGCACACGACCTGGCAGTTGATGGAGGGGTATCCTTTGTGGTTTATGTAGCACCTACCCTGCTCACCGGGTGTTGATATGTATGTGCGTGCAGTCTATTGCACCCAGTACCTCCAGGTAGTCTGACACATAGTGGAAGAGACGCATATTGCTGGCCATCTCCTCCTGCATTTGGGGGAAGTATATGTGCTCATTGGCATGTTGTAGCATGGCATCCAGGAACTGGTGGAGAACCCTGAATGCTGATGCCTGTGAGATCCCCATGATATCCCCAGTTGGCCTTTGAAAGGTACCTGTGGCTAGTATTCTCAAGCTTACACATACCTTCATGTCCACTGGGATGGGTTCCCCTGTGTTATTTCTGGCTCTGAGGCATGGCCAGCACAGCCCAACAAGTTGCTGTATGGTGTCCCTGTCAACACTGTAATGCTCTACTATCTGCAGATCATGTAGCCCTGGTAGGTTACTCTGGGTCTGAACACTCTTTTCCTCCTCCGGTGCCTGAGATGGTTGTCAGCATCATCCTCCACACCACCATCAGTCTCCAACATATGCTGGTGAATCAAAGCTATGGCAGCCCCTAACATGTACATATTAAAAGTTCCCCGTCTGTATACACCAATGGTGCAGAGTGTCTGGGAATACACAAGTGTGTGTGTGAGGCTTTCACACCTTATACTATTGTGCAATGGATGATGCTGGTGTAATTCGGTGTGTATGTGCAATTCCAGCTGCAGGGTATCTTAATTATGGGTTTTACAGCAGGTACTGCTATTGTGAGGCCCTTAGTGTTGACTTACGCTTGGAAGCCATGATTCGTCTATTGCCCTTTACTTCACTTTTCAACACGATTCCCCTCCCATTGTCAGGCATGCATCCAGCTGCCTGCTTTCTTGTTTTGTACTTTCCCAACCCAGGATTGTGTTGCAAAATATGTTATGTAGCTGATCTACTGCAAGTTTGCTTTGTTCTGCTGTGACAGTTCTCTTTTCTTTTCTGTATGGCACCTCCCCTTTTCTGTTCTGCACGTAGCTGCTAGCAGCCTTGTTAGCTGTTGTCAATGGCCCACTGTGAGTTCCTCGGTGTTAATTACTCATTTGTACTCCAATTACCATGCTGCAGCATTTCCTTATTGTCTTCCTGTATCCTTCCTGTTTCAGCTATGGTGCACGCCGCGCACAGCCGTTTACCGGGTTTCAAGCGTGTTTTCATCCACGTTCACATGCACTTTCGGTTACCTTGTGTGCTCTCAGCTAAGCAAAGCTATGGTTACTTCCACACCCCTATCTTGCGGCTTTGCTTAGCAACAGGCAACCTGGATTAGCAATGCTCCAATGTGCTTACAGCTGTGGTGGGACACCCCTCTCATGATGTCAGTTTACCTCCAGGCCACATCTCGGTGTTGTACCGCTACACTGTGTGGTACATCCTTACGCCGGTGGGGAGTTTACGATTCAGTATTACTTGACTCATTTGCATGGCATTGACTACTAATTCCTAGTTACCATGCAGAACACTGTCACAGACCCTTAGCAACCCTTGCGCCATGGTTGTGATGTAGCATGCGTGCCATTGACTATTATGGGGAATTCATGAATTGTGTTACATTGCAGTTTTATGACATCTAAATATATTTTCATTGTGATCCTGTTTGCACACCGATGCACTGCGAATTTACTTTGCGTTAGTGTGGCCATGACATTAAATGTTATTTTTTATGTGTTGTGCATTTTTTTATGCCATTGGCTATACATTTAGCCATTGGCATATATAAACATTATAATACATAAGTTTGGTCCACTTTCATGGCTCCGATTTTATGTTTGAAAAAATGTAAAACTTGTTTTGGTTTACATTTCTTCATGCTTACGCTATTCCTGCACCACTTCATGAAATGCTATATACCTTCATTTGTATGCTACACTGCTGTGCATGGGGTAATTAGCATACATGCGCCAAGAGCTGTGCAGCTCTGGCATATGCTGGTAGTGCACATGTAAACAGCTCGTACCTGAATCGCTTGGTGGCCATAGTTGGCGTTAGATCGCCAACGCTACTCCTGTGCCTGGCGCAAGCTTCCTGAATCCTGGGGACAGTCTATCACTTTTCTTTTCTTATGGCATATTTCCTTTTACTGGAAATTTGCCTATTACCGGTCTCTACAAAAAATCTTAACATTATACTTTCTTATTACACCATTTGCTTCTTATTTTTTATAGCTTTATTTTTTTTTTCATCTGATAGATTTTCCTATAGCTTTGTATGGTAATCTTTTATTATTGCATTCTTATATCATACTTTTTTTCTTTTTCTATATCATCAAGTTTTATTTTATACAAAAATATCTTTTCTTGGTAACATTTTGTTTCTTCATTTATACACTCTTTTTCTCTTTTTTAGCATACTCCAAAATTTGTCATACTTTTATTTATACAATTTTACTACTAATCTCTTATTTTTTTCACTTATCTACTTTAATACTTTGTACAAATTTAATGAAGCAGCATATACCGCTGGATTAATTAACCCTAAATCTCCTTCCTCTTTATTTACATACAAAGCTCCTGTTTTACTGGGTTTAATCTGGAACCCCATATAAATGAAAAAAATATCTACAATAATTCCTTTTCAAATACTATTGGCAACATAAATGTTGTTGTTTGTCTTTCGGCTTTTTCCCAGTAAGGGGCCGCCACAGCGGAACTCCGGTCCTCTAATGATTGGCAGTAGACTTTTTTTAACGAAACGCAGAGGTGCCAGCTTGACGCCCAACCTTCAACGAAGGCATGCCCATTTACACACGCATGTCTTTTGAATGCTACCCAACCGCGGGGAGGACATACAGTTGCTAAATATGCTATTTTTCTCATCGGTTCTGAATTTATCAAAAAAGCCTTTTTTTTCTGAATGGTAATTCATATGTTCTCCAGAAAAGACAAAAGAGGTTTGGAACAGACCGTTTTGTCCTGGGGCATCTTCAAGTGAGGCTAGATACATAGATTTGCAGGAATTAAGAGAATAAGGGGAGGATAGGTTTAAATGGGATGGAGGGATGTTTAGGAGGAAATGAGGTAAGGGTGGGGAGGGGCTTAGAGTGTTTTGTCAAGTGTAGCTGAGGTAGGAGTCAGATTTTTGGTGTGAACTTGCTAAGGCAAGTTTATGTCCTCAACGACCATTGGTATTGTAGGAAAACAGGTAGGCCTCGGGTTAAAGATGGATGGTGGAATGACTAGTGGCAGGTTTGTATTTTTTTTTTTTTTTTTGCGGATTTGTCATGGTTGGAAGTGGAAAAAGGGCGGCTGGGATTGTGGTAGCAGTGGGGTGCAGGCCATTGAGTTATTTTGTGCTCTCTTGTCCTGAGGTGTCTTACGATTGTGGGGGGTTGGGGGTTTTGCTGTCTCGTCCCAGTCTTTGGATGTTTGGTGTGTTGCTGAGTTGGTGTGGTGCAACAAGCTTCTGGTTCAGTATATATCTATAGATATATATATATATTTATATATATATATATATATATATATATATATATATATAGCCTCGTTTGGTGGCTTTGTGTGGCTGGGGTTGCTTGGTGTTGTAGCTTGTTGTTATGGACGTGAGTGGAGCGGTTGTGAATTCTGTGGCTTGGTTTCATGCCGTTCAGTAGTGGTCAGGTCATGTACACCTTTGAATCTTGGAGAGGTTTTTTCACGGGCCTTGAGGAAGGTTCAGCACCAGTTATCACCGTGCATGTGTGGTGCTTCTTAACAGTAAAGTTTCTCGAAGTCACATTCTTAGCTCTTTTCCCATTCTATCTGGTTACACTTAGCTGTTTGGAAGCATGAAGTTGATCAGGCTGAACAGCACTACAATCTGTGAAGTGGGACTATTTCATGGGTGTATTTAGTAGTGCTTTTGAGGCTGAGGGAGCTGTGTATGACTTCCATTGGGTAGAGGTTGTCCCCACTCATGCACAGTAGTATATGCATGGCGTTAAGGGGATCAGGCTTACCTCACTACTGTCCTCATTGTCATAAGGTCAGTCTATTCCTCGTAAAGTTTGGTTTTCCGGAATATCTAAGGAGCAAGCAGATAGTGCTTTATAAAATTTTGGATATCCTACAAAAATGCATGCTAACTCTTCTAGTAACATTATATTTATAAGAGCAACACTTACAATCCATCCTGGCTTGTGGAGTTATCCCTCCATTATTTAGGTTTGTCCAGATTTCTTGCACTATGAAGATGAGAGGTTTGGGACCAGGCCAGTTCAGTATTACATAGGCCAACCTGCTTGACTCCCTTAGCACGTATAACTGCAGGTTTACTTTCATGGTAGGGCTGAGTGGCCCATTTATTTGATTTTTCCTTGCTGCTAGATGGGTATGGTGTATGTGCAGTGGGGGGGGGGGGGTAAGAATAAGGAAAAGAAAGACAAAATAAATAAATAAAATACAAGGCAGATCTTCGTTGTAGCAGCTGGGCTGTTTATGCTGCAAGTGTGGTTGTTCATGAGGCTTTTGTCATGCCGGTCAGCAATAGAAATTTGTGTAGAGTGCTTTGTTTTATTTAAGGCAAAGTGACTGTTCACCAAGTGTTTGTTTTCATGGGCTGGGGTGTGAGACAAGCAGCTGGAAGATCTGCACATGCGGGGTTAAACAGCAATGGTGGGGAAGGGAGAGGTTTGAGAGATTTTCACAGAATGTGCTGATTTTTGCATCATCTTTGGTCCATATCTCATAACGCTGTGGTTCTTCTGGCAAATCATAGATGGTGAAGGTCAGGAAACAGACAATCATTTGAGTTTCAGACTTTATACTCGTTGTGGCCTTTGTACCTCACTACTGATGGCTTCATCCAGATTGCTTGCTGTAGGAGGTTGAGAGGTATGCCATAGCATTACTGTACTACCTATTTGGGGGAGGCATTTGGAGGAAAGATATCAGCATTATGGTGAACCGATCTCTCACTTGTCTATTATTAATAGTGGTGGCAGATACCTTGCAGTACTTTAGAACTGCGATTCTTGGATGGTGATCATTGTTAGTCTTGGCGTATGCTGTAAGTCAGTAAATGCCAAGGGACTAGCCTTTTAAGAAAGTTTGTAGTCTGTGACAGGGGCATTTGTAACATAGTGTGTGTGTGTTTTCAATTCAGATGCATGGGCAATTGTGGAGAGGCTGCTGCAGCGGTGTAGGTTAGGGATAGGATGTTTTGCTAGTCCTGCATTTTAAATATGCACATTGCAATTAATGTGTAAAATATTGTCATTAAAAAAATAGATGCTTTAGATTTTGAAGTATATCCAGGGATTTCATCCTTTTCCATTTGTCTTTGGTTGAGGTTCTGACTAATCATTGAGGGTGGAAGTCAGAAACAATGAGGTTCTGACTATTCACTGAAGACGGAAGTCAGAAACAATGACAGATATCGGAGCTTAAGAAACCTGCTTGGGAAAGCCGGTCATTCCATTGGCCTGTTAAGTTACTAGGTGCAATAATTAAATGTGGTCACTATTTATTAGCCAGGGGGTTAGCATAAAGTTAAAGTGTTTAATTTGACTAACACAAGGTGTGGGGTTTTCTTCTCACTAGAGAAGTTGGGAGAGAGAGGAGAGAGAGAGATTTAAAAAAAAAAAAAAGTGGCAGCTGGTTGCAGTATAGCTAATGCTTGGCTGGTGTACATATTGACTAGGCAGTAAACAGTACAGTTTTCTTATGGGTAGAGGGGGTTCTGAGGATATGGTATTGTTCACTTCTGTAGGTGTTGGTGTTCTCTTTGGCTTTGCTTTCCAGAGTGCTGACTCCTACATTTTACATCACGCTGTGTTTGTTTTCAGGTTTTAAATATTTTATAGGTAATGCCTAAGTCTGAACGCACGGGGTCTGGCACCTTGAAGGGATTCTGTATTTTAGTTTGGCCCTAAGTATCCCCAACAGGTAGTGCTCGGTGGTAAGAGTTGCATCATGCAGTTTTCTTTAATCATAAAGCCCTTTGTCACTGCATTGTTTACAAGCATGGAGCTGTTGCTTAACGTGACAGTTCAGAGCAGGAGAATTGACTCACGGACGGTTTCCTTGTTCTAGCCTTTGCTTTTCGATGGGTAGGGGAATGATCATTGAGCTGTGACAGCACAGCGTGGGTGGGGTTTTTAGGACAGTCATGGTGATGTCAGTGGTGGGACCATGGTTGGCAGAACGGTGCTTACTACAACTATGAAATATTTTAGGGTGATGACAGAGGAGAATAATACACTGAAAAATACATCAAAAACTAAGCATATGAAGTTTGGTAGGCATAAATTGAAAGGGGTTATTTAATACAGCACACAGTAATTGAAACTGTAGACTCATTTAACGATCTTGATATATGTGTAGATTCACCTATGAGCTTTTCTAATCATATCAACTAATTGGTTAATGAGAGTTATAGAACCATAGGCAGTATAGAAGATGTATAAACTCAGGTAATCAAAATAGGGATGTCACGGTGTGGTATTTATGTTAGCCATAAACTTGAATATGGAATAACAATATAGAAACCTGATAACAACACAAGCATGATTAAATGGGAAAGAGTACAATGGAAATATATCAAGGTTATCCATGGATGTAAAAATGTAAGTTTTTATGGAAGACCATAATATCGGAGTATAGTTCCTAGATCCTAGAATTATTTAGATGTTTTCCTACATGTGACAGAGAATGGGTTCAAATCCAGTATATATAGGAAACCCACCTTCTCAAATACGTACATTAGATTTAGTAGTTCACATCCATTATATCAAAAAAAGAGCATAGCTAAGGGACAATATGTTTAGGCTTGTCGCATGACTTCTTGGGAAGTAGATTTTTTGGAAGAGTGTGACAAACTCAGGGAAATGTTCCTGCAGAGGGAATACCCTCTAGAATTAATAATAGATATACAAAGGGAGGTATGTGACAATAGACAAGGGAAATTTAAACCTGTTTTAGGGACTGGACTAATACAAACTAAGGAGTGGGCATAGTATCTGGTTTGCTGTGTTCACACAGGGTAGGGGGTTTGATTCCCAGCTTTAATCGGCATTGTGCCTAGTCCTATGGCAGAATGTGGGGTTTTGAAGGGCATTTGTGTTACAGCGTGTTTGATTGAATGTGCTTGGAGCTGTGAATCTTCTTCTTGTTATTTTGGGGGCTGAATATCTGATTAGAAGATCTTTAATTGGGTGGTTGAGATGGATACCTAGCAATTTTGCGATTTCATGACAGCAAGGTGCTTAACTGGTTTTCTTTGCAGGTGGAGAAGAGCAGTTTGGACATCAGTCGGTGATCTGAAGGAAGTGAGTCAGCGGTGGACGTGGGTATACTGTCTCCACTGATAGAATGGTCCACAAAAGTGCTCAAGTGGAGGAGCGTGAAATAAGTAACAGTCGTGGGCTTGCTGAAATTGTTAGATGTAATTGAGTCTGATGGGCTGGATGTTTTGGTGGTGGGAGTGGTGTTCAAGAAGGTCATATGAAAGATTTTAATTGCATTTCTGTAGGATATGTATGTGGTATTCAGTGCGGTTTGGGTAAGGTGTCAGCAAGAGAAGAGGGTGTATCTCGGGGGCTGGGTTAAGCAGGGTTGGGGAAGTTTATGAGGGCTCTGGGTATTCCTGCAGGAGGGACAGATGCACAGCAATCATAAGTAGAGGAAGTTAATAATTTAATGGTTTGGGGCCTTTAGGCAGTTATTTATCAATGTTTTAGTTATGGTTATTGTGCAAGTTTATTTGGAAGATAGGGTAGGCTGCAGGGGATGCGGGGTTGAGGTGTGGTAAACATTATGAGGATAAGTTTGTTATTCTGCACTTGGGGGGTGGTTTCCAGACTAATGGTTTTAAGTTTTTTCATAACCTAGCCATATTAAGGTAAGTGAGTTTTCACATTCTAGAGTGCAGTCCATGTTGCTAGTTCTTAGATCGAGCAAGGGTGAATGTTGTCCTTGTCCTGAGGGCATATAGGTGGAGTCATAGGGGGAGTTTGTATCTCTGTTTTTGTAAATGGCTGTACAACAGGATTGTGGCTGTTTTTAATTTTCCTGGGCTAGTCATTAACTTCATTGAGACCTCCTGTGTTGGTAGAGAAGTTATAATTTTAGCTATAAAATAAGACCTTGTTTTATTTCACAGGGGTAGCTTGTGTACTGTTATGTGAGTTGGGGGGTAATTTTATGGGATCGTTGGAAGGACATTTAATTTTCAGGGGTGTTTGCATCTGGTTGTGTCTGCATTTTATGCAGTTGATAAATGAGATATGCCCTCGGTGGTGTATAATGGTTTTTAAGAAGTTGGTTTATGTATGTATGAAGTATTTACAGTCTTTTTTTTTTTACAGTTCACTCTGAGTGCAGATTGTGACGCGAAGAGCTGATATTATTTGGGGGAATGAAGAAATGTGGAATTGACAGGTGAGAGAAAAACCTATGGAGGTTTTCGACTAACGGAGCAGTACGGCAGGAGGGCACGGGTTGCCAGCAGTGCAGCGAATACAGAGTTGTTGGCTTGTTGTGTGTTTCTTTCCTATGGTCTCAAGGTAATGTCTTGTTTTGGTTTGATCTTATATGGGGAGCATCAGTGTGGAATTTTACTCTGTTCTATGGGTAGCGGGGGTCTTCTTTGGAATTGGTCAGATATTATTGTAGACATCAGGGGTAGGGGATTAGCAAGTGGCATTGCATCAGTTAGGCTTCTGAGCTAGATGGGGGGTTTAGGGGAGGATTTAGCTTTGAGTTATTGCAGTTTCAGGTTAAACTGGATGGGCTGATTCACTATATTCTAGACGGCAATAGTATGTCACGGACGTTGTGTGACCAGGTGGCATCAGGTATTCTCTATAGTTTGTTGGTATATTGTGTTGGTTAGTTTTGCCTATTTGGTTCTATTGTTGGTGATGCCGGCCATGATGGTGGTGTTTTTGAGGCCATACTGCTACTAACCATGATGGTGGTTTAAGTGTCTTATTGTTTATAATGGGTAGTTGGTGTGATGGCAGCATTTTAGTAAATGGAATTTAAAAGAGATTTACAACTAAACCTTCTGATACTATAAAGTAATATATTTCAGTTCTACTCAGCCCTTTTGTAAGTCCAAGAATTTTTGTCCCAAATTTTAACTTACCACATCTTATAAAATAAAATATTTTTGTATATCATTTATTTTCTTTATACACATGCCTCTTAAATCACAATTAAAGTCCCATGTTGTTATAATATTCATATTTATTACTACATAGAAATATGATGAAATAAGCTTTCACTATCTTTACAATTAGTATAGCAAATAATATTATAATTCTATATAAAATGCATAATGGTTAATCTTCCCATGTTTGCTAAGGTTACATTTAATATCCTTGTTGCATTTCTACAGAATATAGATACTCTAGAACATCTCTCATTTCCCAAATTACAGATCATCTTTCCTCCCCATAGTGTCTCTGCTTGTAATCTTTCTTCATTTGCTGAAACTCCTGTGCCCTCTAATATAATTACAGCTACATCAAACATATTACAGCACTCAAAAATCAATTTCCTCTTACTATATTCTTAACACTTCACATTTACAGAAAACAGTCTACATTTTTCATTTTCCCTTTTCCTTAGATTCATGGTTTCATGGGTTCATAGCTAATTACTAGGCTAACTGCCATAATAAGTCATTCTAAACTTATCCAATATCCCTCTAGAAGTTGAAAATCAAACACTGCACCTTATGTCTGTGAGTCAAATTTCAACATTGTACCAACCATTAACTGTACATATTTTCATTTTTGCATTTCCTTTCCTTTTCATTTGTCCTTATCCATTCAATTTTTATTTTTCTGTCCTTTACCCTTTTATCTTTTACTATCGTCCAGTGTATGTCTTCTTCATTATTTATTTCAGATCCTTCTTCTATGCCCTGTTTATTACTTTTTCTCATCTATTTTTTTGTCCTGTTCTTATTACTTCTGTTTTTTTCTCATTGTTCATTTTATTCTCTTTTTTATTCCTTACTCTAATTTTCATTTTACAATCTCTCCATAAATGTCCAATATGCTTTCATTTATAACACTTCAATTCAAATGTTTTGTATTATGTCCCATTTCCCCACAAATATAACATTTTCTATCACAGTTACTTATCAAATGTACTTCTTTTCCATACATACACACACACACACACACACACACACACACACACACACACACACACACACACACACACACACACACAAAACATGTTTTGGATTATCCCCAGTATTTTACAACACCCCCGTTCTCATCCATATTTATCATGCTTGGTATATGGATGACTTTTTCTGTTTCTATTTATAACACAATATTGGAATCACATTCATCAGTCCATAAACCCTTTTTATCATAAACTTTTGTAATGTAGAGTACTCCTTTATATACAGTTTTCAGATGTCCTTTCCAAGTCTTCTTTCCATTTCTGTATGAAATTGTACATGAATTTTCTTTTTTGCTTCCCCATTAAATGCTCTTATCACATACAGATTCCATGGGTTGCAGTCTTTCTTTTTTCATATTCTCCAAAAAATATTTCCATTGAAAAAATAGTCTCAAATGCAATGCCACAAAATGTTTCTTTGTTAATAAGAATAAATGTTCTTATTTCATTGTGCTTTGCTACCCAAAATAACCATTAAATTGTCTGACACCAATCCTTACCACATACTTCCACTATTTATTTTTTCCACGTTTTTCATTTCTGCTACTCCCTTTTGCCTTCTTTTACTTTCTCTGCATGTGCTTTCTTCTCCATCTTGCCACTATTCTTTAAAATTGTCTCTGCATTTTCCTTTTGTATTTTCTCCTTAATGTTCTCCAAGGAAACATCTCCTTCATTTTCTGGCTCACTCTGCAACAGTTTCTTTAAGTAAATCATCTCACAACTGTGCTGACTGGGGGAGGTGTAATTATACATTCATCATTTGCTGGCTCAACGCCATCAAACAGATTTCTTTGAAACATCTTCTCAGAATCCTGCATGGATTCTCCATTCTCAGTATTGATTTTCTCCTCCAGTTCTCTCATTACTCCATTCTCTTCTTTTATCTCCATTTGCCTCCCTATTTCTCCAGTCTGCCTCTGTGACTGGAATGGAAGATGGAAGTGCTCATGTAAATTGGGTTCCACTCGCAACAATGATGGGTAGAGAATGTTATGAGTAGGGGATGTTACCTGATGCACTGGCCAAATTTCCCCTAGAAGTCTCAGTACCACCTCAAGTGTCTCCCTGAAAAGAGGCTACTGACCTAGTGGGACTAACCCAGTCAACAAAGAACAAATAAAATAAATAAAAAATAAACACTGTTGAAGTACAAAAAGCCATAGGATAGTAACTCACAGAAATATAGTAAAAACAGGGAAACACTAGCCCTGAATCAGTACTGGTTATGCTGTTGGCACCAACTAGAAAATATTTTCTATTTGCTAATATATAATGTTCTAGTTGCAGGCTTTCTTGTCTCCATTAGCACTTGCTGGACATCCTCAGTAAACAGGTGCCTAAAGGGAATTAAAACCCTGTCATCCAGGCAGTCAGTTGAAGTTGATTGATATCAGGCTGTATCAAACACTCCTGATTTTCTGTGAGTAGATTTCATCTGTGAGAAAGATTCTGCTAATTGCCCCTGGGCCATTTTCAAAAGAAGAAGGGAGAACCATTGTTGCATGAGCCAGAAGAGATTCCCCACAATGATCTTGGGGATTCCTTCTGAATCTTTAGAAGTATCTTAGATAGCAGTAGAAAGGGTTGAAAACCATACATGAACATTTTTGTCCAAAGAAAGGAAAATGCATCTGTCATTCAAGCCTTCTTGCACGTAGTCCTGGAGCAGAATCTTGCCAGATGATTGCTCAGCAAGGGTGCAAATAGGTCTACTTGGGGAACTCCCAACTGATGGATGAAATCTGGGAATACCCTGATCTAGTTTCCATTTGTGAGGGTCTTCCCCTGTCTTGCTCAGCTTGTCTGACACATAATTTTACTCTGATGGAATGTAGGATGCCTGTAAAGTGAGATTGTGTTGTGAAGCTATATCTCTAGCTAACATGGCTAGTCAGAAAAGGGGGTATGATCTGGTTTCCCCTTGCTTGTTGATGTATCACATGACAGTGACATTGTCTGAAACAAATCAAAGAAATCCAGGGAACCAAAGATGATTCAAATAGTCGAGTGCCTTGAGCAGGACAAGCATCTGTTCTGTATTTATGTGCATGCATCTGTCCTTGGTGTCCCACACACACCTTGCACTTTTATAAAGTCTGAGGCATCATTAATGACTGACTGCTTTGGATCAAGGAGAGAAAAGGGGAGACCTAGATTTAAGGAAATTTGCTGTCTCCACCAAGTGATTTCAGTAACCATTTGAAAGGTCAGGACATGCTAGAACAAGTCCCAAAATATGGAGCCTGAATGGCTAATAGGATGGACTTACACACACCAAGTCTGAGATGCCATTTCTCAGAATATTCCCTTTTCTCCGAAGTATGGTGATCTTGGAGTTGGGGGGGGGCTTGCCCCACATGAAAAGAAGCATTAAGGAGAAAAGTGACTTTCAAGATTTTCTCTTCTCCTGTCTTTTCAGTCCCTTTTTTTTTTTTGCAGCCTTTCAGAACTTGACATTTCAATAGGGAGCCAGTGATTTATCTTCTGACAAACCCCAGTACTGTGATTTGAAAAGACAAAGGATATTGGTGCTGAGATGAAAGAGACTTCAGATGCCATTACATCTTTCTCATGTGGAGTCTTGCCAGGGTTATCATGAAAATCATAGATGCCATGAAACCCATATTCCTGAGGTATTCCCTCACAATGAGTGATGTCTGAATGAAAAACCTTAGAAACAGATCTAGATACAGATGTATTTTTCCTGTTGAAGAAAAGCTCTTTGAACTGAGCTACCTAGATGACACCCTAGGAACAAACTCCTATGCAAAGGAGTCAAAAAAGACTTTTAAATGCTCTCTTGGAATCCCAGCTTGTGAAATAGATATCTTACCCAAGTGAAAGAATCCTGACACTTTGAAAAAGACTCTGCAAAGATAACCAAGTCATCTGAATATGGAGAAATGTAGATACCCTCTTGTCTGTAATGAGCTATAACTGGAGCTGTATACTTTGTGACCACACTTGGTGCAGTGGGTAGTCCAAAGAATAAGGCAGAGAACTGATAATGTGAACCAGACACACAAAACCTTAAGAAAGGCATGACATCTGGATAAATAGGGATGTGATGATAAGCAATTTTTGAATCTAGAAGTATCAGGAAACTTGAATGAGGAAGAAGAGGTAACAGGCTGTGAAGTGACACCATTTTGAACTTTCAACAAAAAAGGAGTATGGCTGGTATAAAGGCAACAAAAAACAACACAAACCAGTCACCAAGTGCAGCAAACCACAGCTGAGTTCTAAATATAAACCAAGCAACTGCCACGACACGTTTCCTGTGAATAATAAACTGGGAACGAAGCTTCCAGTTAAAACAAAATTTTAATGTAGAAAACTGCCGCAACACGTTTTCACTATTAATACATTAATGTTGCTAAATATCACCACACGTTTTCGTAAGAGTAGCACTCAAACTTCATCAGATGAAAAAATCTTCTGAGCATACACTTCCCTTTTTGTAACCTTTCAATTAATCAATTGAATCAACAAATCAATTAATATTTAAAGAAACATGCTGTCATACAGTTGAATACAATGTTAAAATCATCCCTTTCATAATGGAAAAATTTTAAAACCAAATACAAAATATATTACTAATAAATACAAATTCATTTCATGTTTAAATATAAGCTGAACGAATAATTAAAACTATATTATCATATAAACTGCCCTTAAAATACAAAACTGAAAATTATAAATCAGAAAATAATACAAAATGTGTACAAAGTATATATTTTGCTTAATGCCTATTTCACAATTTCGCTGTTCTAAGCTTAAGCAAGGGAACAATAGAAATATATTCATTCATACCCGGGTATTTGTTAGCTTCAAATACCACTTGCCAGTATGTCTCTCTAAATTCCAACCTAGTTTCCCAGGGGCCTCCCCTCGATTCCCTAGACACCATTTCTACGACAAAGAAATGGTATTTTGCTTGGGGGCATGAAAGAGTGTGTTTAAATAGGGCATTTCGAGGACTGCCCTTCTAGATATCATTCATATGTTCATATATCCTATGTTTGAGGGTTCTCTCAGTCTTACCTATATAAAATCCTTCACACTCTTTATATAGAGCTACATACACTAGTCCCTGAGAATTGCAGTTGGAATAATTGTAAGCCTCTATCCATTTCTTCCTAGCTGTTATAAATACTTTCTGTTGTTGAAGAATATATTTACATTGTGGGCATGCCCCACATTTATATGTTCCTTTAGATTTATTGGAAAATATGGAAGGGGAGTTGTTACCTTCTAATAACTTCTTTATATTGAACCGCTTTCGAAAAACCGTTTTAATGGTCTTCCCTTTTAAATTTGGTAAATCCGTAAATTCATTAAATTTAGCCCATTCACTTTCAACTATATTTCTTATAGTGTAGGCATTGGTACTGAAATTGGTAATAAACATATTATTATATGTAAAATCTGCTTCACCTTGTTCTGGACCTGTTGGCACATTAGTTTGTATTAGTCCAGTCCCTAAAACAGGTTTAAATTTCCCTTGTCTATTGTCACATACCTCCCTTTGTATATCTATTATTAATTCTAGAGGGTATTCCCTCTGCAGGAACATTTCCCTGAGTTTGTCACACTCTTCCAAAAAATCTACTTCCCAAGAAGTCATGAGACAAGCCCGAACAGATTGTCCCTTAGCTATGCTCTTTTTTTGATATAATGGATGTGAACTACTAAATCTAATGTAAATATTTGAGAAGGTGGGTTTCTTATATATACTGGATTTGAACTCATTCTCTGTCACATGTAGGAAAACATCTAAATAATTAACGAAATCCATAGTCACTTGATAAGTGAACCTTAAAAAAGTAGTACTTTGATTGATATATTTAATAAATTCCTGGAGGATTTCATCTGTACCAGTCCAGAAAATACATATATCATCTAGGAATCGGGTGTAAAAATTCCAAAACTCAACATATTTACTATTATGGATAAATTTCTTTTCCCATACAGACAGAACCATGTCAGCATAAGTGGGAGCACAATGGGCTCCCATAGCCACCCCAGATTCCTGTTTATAAAATTCCCCTTGAAAATACAAAAAAATATTCTTCAATACCAATTTGGCTAATTCTAAAATAATAAAAATATAATTTTCACTAGCCTTAGAAGTACCCCTGAAGGCCTCCTCTATCCAAGCCAATCCTACCTCATGGGGTATGACAGAAAATAGGTCAACAATATCGATTGTAACAAATTTGAAATTAGCTACCTTCAAATCAGGTGTAATACATCTCAAAAACTCCCATAAGTTTTTTAATAAATGGGTGTTTTTGCCCCAAAGGTTTTTCATTTTCCAGTCTAAAAACTTGGATAAAGGGGAAATCTTGGATCCTTGGGATGCCACTATTGGTCTAAGGGGGGGATTAGATACATTTTATGAACCTTAGGGACCCCGAATATCGAGGGCACCCTAGGTGTTGAAGTTTCCAGATATGAATATGTGTCATGATCTATAACTCCCTGGTCAAACAAATCTTTAAGGGCCAGGTCGATTTTCTTAAACGAAATATTAATTTCATTGATTGACACCTGACTATATCTGGAACTATCCTGCAGAATGGAATACATTTTACAATCATAAATGATTTTATCCATCAATATAATACCCCCTCCTTTATCTGGCTCCATAACCCGGATGTTGGGATTTTTTCTCAGAGTTTGAAGAAGTATCCATTCATTCTCTTCCACATTGGACCCCACATATGAACCTTGAGTTTATTTCTAATTCTTTTCTCAATGCTGCTTTCTAAGTTTTTCAATTGAGGGTGTATAGGGGGATTAAAAGTACTATGTTTTCTAAGTCCATTGTTGGATATTGCCATCGAATTATGTCCAAACATATTTTCCAAATTTAATTTTCTAATGAACATTTTAACATCCAAAATAGTCCGAGCTAAATTACTACTCTGACTAGGTACAAATTTGAAGCCTTTAGTAAAAAGGCTAAAAAATTCTTGTGTCACCTCCAAGTGGCTGTAATTATAAATATGAAATCCAGCTTGGGTAACTATTTTGTACCCATCCCCTTGCTCTTTACTAATATCTAATTCTGAGACTATTGCCATGCCCTGTTGTATCCCCCTCCCCTCTGTTGGTATTGTCCCCTGAAAAAATGGTTGTTATTCCCATTAAAATTCTTGTTACGAATTATTTCAGACCTACGAGGAAGGGGCTCAGGGTTATTGTCATTAAAATCTGGACCACATACTTGTTCCCTTGTATCCTCATAACTCCCCTATTGGAGGACTGGGCATTCGGATGTGTATCCCTTCCATGATTAAATTTACTATAATCATACCTCTCGACTGTACAGATTTTTGCAGAATGTCCAGATTTTTCCCTCATATTTTTGGTCCATTTTTCATAAATTTGTGGTTTTCTGGAAAATTAGTGGTAAATCATTAAAGACTAAAGTTAGAAAACAAAACAGACATTTGAGTTTCACACTTAATACCCTTCAGAAAATTTATGCTAATGGAAAACCTGTTATTCTATCAACTTTCTAAGTTTGTAAGAGCAATATTTAAAAACTGCCCCTATTTTTGGGCCTTTGTCCGACTTTTCCTTATGGCTTTGTCCAGATTTCTTGCTCTAAGAGGTTGAGAGAGAGGTATGACTATAATGGGTACGTAGGGGTGCTGGATATTGTATTCCATCATAATAATCTCTAATATCACGTTCAATCTTTTTATATTTTCTTTTGATTATATCATCACATTTCTTATCAATTTGAACCCTAATGTCATAGCATCTCTTCTTTTCAATTTCAATACTAAACATTAAATCAGATGTGACATGCTCATTATACAAATCAATAGATTCTTTAAGTTTGCTTATTTCCCTTTCATTGTTTCTAATTATAGCTTGAACAATTTCTAAGCCACAGACATTAAAAATATTCAGCAACTCTTTGGGGAATTCACTGCCTTCCATAACATTATTGCGATATTTAAAAATCCTTAATCCCTTGGGTACAATGTGTTTGCTTAAGCACTGATGCAAATACACATTATCTAAATGTAAAGTCTTGTACCTTAACAAGGCAGTCTGTTATTTGTCCAATGTTTCCCAATGTTTCCCTGTAAGTGTCGTTGGTTTCAGACCTCATATGAGTACCCTCGGGAAGCTGAAAGGGTACATGTTGGTTAAGCCAGTCATGAAAATCCCCTGGTGTGCTCCTTTCTTGTACTAAAGATGTAGATGGTATTCCGCCTAAACCGCCATCCCTTGCACACAAAATATTTGGTGTAACCTGAAAGTTTGTGTTACCACTTCCGGAACTATTGGCTGGTATACCTGGAGCCGTATCATGATTATCCTGTCCCGGGGGTAACAGTCTGCTGGTAGATAAGTTGTCAATGCCATTTCCAGAAGGATTGGAAGCCTTGGCGAACAAAACTGACAATCCTTGACTAACTCATTTTGAACTTTGACACCATCACAAACAGGTTTAGGAAACAAAGATCCAGAACTGGTTTCCAAGCATTTTCTTTCTTTGACAATAAAAATACCCTTGAATAAAAAACTTTCCCAATCTGAGAAGGAGGAACTGGTTCTATCACTGACTGAGACAGGATGTGTTGAAGGAAGGGGACATAAAAGATTCTGGTCTGGTAAATGAGAAATTACTGCCTGAAAAGGGGACAACCTTATTACAAGCTTAATGAATGATCTTCAGAACCCATTTGTCTGACACTATCTGCAGACAAACAGAAAAGTAGACCTTCAGGAAAAGAGACTACTGTGGTGGGAGTGGAGGGGCTAGATCCCTAAAATACTCATTCTGACTTATTGGACTGTCCTTGGCTATGGGGAGGGGGGGGGCTGAATACATTTTGGAATCCCTGTCCATTTCCTATTAAACATTTGTTTACCCACATTTTGTTTACAATGTTTATTTTTTACCAAAATTGAATGAGAGGTTATTGAATCCTTTAGAAAACTTGGAAAAGGAGGGTTGAAAAATCTTAAAAGATTCCCTGTATCAACTTACCCCTTTCATCACACTTTTTTATAACCTCTGCTGTAAAGGACCCAAAAACTAAATTTGTCAGCTCATGTCATGCTGACTACTGGTTTGGTTGCATGAAAACTGACCTGAAGTTCCGCCTAACTGTGATATCCTTGGTAGGATATAACTCCATCTATCTAAGGCTACTGCAGCAATGATCTGATGAATGGCAAAAAGCAGCAGGCAGAAAGAGAGCAAGAGACAGGCATGGCTAGGCATCTAGTATATGGGAAATATAATATATCTTTTACTGCTAAGTGAAGTGTTATCATTAAAATGCTCTTCTGTTAACTTCTGTAGTGCTTAAATGCAAAAATAAAGCACTATGTCCTGACTTTCCCTTCATACCTCTCAATTGAGCATATCTAAAGAATCCTACCTTGGTTTGAGATTTACTTTGCAGCTGACTTGATAAGAGAAGTTTTATATGAATTTATATTCTATTTGTTATCACTTTTTTTCACTGTTTGTAGGTAGGAAAGGCTGGCTTGTTAACAAGATTTCATTTGATTCATATTTTGTTGTTTTACCTTTACTTTCACTGTTGGTTGTTAGAAAGGGATAGGTTTTAGACAGGCAAGCTATAGCCACCCCAATGAGCCTGTACAGCTATAAATTCACACAAACTGCAGAGAGGAAATTCCAGAGCATATCTAAACAATCCTACCTTGGTTTGTGATTTATTGGCTTTTACTGTTAAAAAGAAGTGCGACTGCGAGCGATAGTGAGTTTCGTAAAGGAATTACAACTTTTGTCTGACTTGCAGAACCTGTATTGTATTGTCAGAACAACTTTACTGTACTTACTTTAGTATTTAGTTGTATATTGTTCATTTGATTTTTGTTATAGAAGTTGATTTAAGTTCTCTTTGAATTCTGTGGTTACTGGTTTTGATTATTCTTTTTTTTTTTTTTTACAATATTTTATTCATTTGAAGCTGAACATGGATTTCTTAAATAAGTATGCAAGTAATGATTTGCTAATGCACAGATATCTTGTACAGAGTAGCAAATGCTATGCATATTTTATAGTAACAGCTGATAACACTGGTGATTTGTGTTCCTCGTGTCAAACATTGGACGATTTGCTTTCCATTGTTAGATGTAAATCTAGACTTAATGATGGTGATTGCACTTGTGCAATTGGCATGGGTTGGAAAACTGCTGTTTCCTACATTAATGACTGGACTGGTGAAATAAATAAATTAGGAAATGATACATCTATTGTCTGCAAAGATCATTCAACCTCTAGGAAATGACAATGCCCCTGACAACTTTGGAATTCCGGATGCAAGTATTCAATAATTTGAGGATCTGGTTTGTTTAGAAGGAAACAAAAAAGAAAAAAATGAAGAGGTTCACAAGAAATAACAAGGAAGAAAAAGAAACTGATTAATGACTGAAAAGGAAAGAGAATACTTTCATAGGTTCATAGGTCGGTACTAGGTTATCGGCCCTAGGGCCTATGCAAGCCTAGCCATAACAATTTCCTGGATATTTCTTCCCACAATATTTACTTCTCTGGACCCCTGTCCAGCAGGGTGTCTGACATGATCCCCGGGGTGAATTTCCTATCTCCCATCCAGTAATCAAGGTTCCTTTTGAAGAGGGCCAAGTAGGTGCTCTGCTTGACATGAATGGGCAGTCTATTCCAGAGTATGGGGAGTCTCTGGGTCAGGAACCTATCCCTCCAGCATGGTTTGTTCATTGTGATGACAAGGTGTAGGTCCCTGGAGCATGTGGCTCTGAGGGATTGGGATTTCTTTAAGTGGAGCATGTCCATCAGCTCAGGGTTTGACATGGCCTTGTATGTTAAGCAGAGATCGCCTCTGAGTAGACGATATGCCACAGAGTATAGTTGGAGTTTTTTTAGACGGTCAGCATATGGCATCTGCATTAGGTCTGTGATTCTTTTAGTGAGGTATTTCTGTGGTCTTTCCAGCTGTTGCAGATGTCTTGTGAGGTACATACCAAATGGGGCATTATACTCTATAATGGGTCTAATGAGGGACGAGTACAGTGGGACAATGACCTCCTTTTTTCTGGATGAAAAGCCCTTAGTGATGAGGTGTGCCACATAGAAGGATTTCCTGACTGTTGTGGCAATGTGGTTATCGAAAGTGAGGCCACTGTCCACCTGTGTCCCTAAGTCTCTCATCACACTTTCAATGTTTAGTGTCCTGCCACCTATGTGGTAATTCATGGGTACATGTTTTTTTTCCAAAGGGGATAACTGTACATTTCTTAACATTAAGCCTGAGCCCATGGCTCTGGCACCAGGCATCTGTTTCTATAAGGCCCTTTTGTAGAATATCCACATCATTTGGGGATTCAATAATGGCTCCCATTTTGCAGTCATCTGTGAACTTTGTTAGCCAGGGTCCCTTAGTGTTGGCCTGTACTTCAGAGATGTAGATGCGAAACAAGAGTGGTCCCAGGACTGAACCCTGAGTCAGCTACTTTTACAGTTTGGGTTCTGTCAGTAAGCCAGTTGGCAACCCATCGAGTGATGTAGGGATTTATGCCCAGCTTAGTAAGTTTATCTAGGATTCCAGCGTGGGGGATGGTGTTGAATGCCTTGGTGAGGTCCATATATGCTGTGTCGACAGCCTTACCCTCGTCCATAGCTCTGGAGACTGATTTAAAGAAGTCAAACAGATTCAGGAGACAAGATCAGCCCTTCACAAACCCAAACTGGGTGGGGTCCAGTGTTTGACGTTTGCCAATGTCTTTGTTTATAGGTTCCATGATAATGCATGTCATGCCCTTGCAGATCAGGCTTGTTAGACTGATGGGACGGTAGTTCTCAGGATCCAATGCAGGTCCTCCCTTGTGGAGTGGGATAACTGTAGCTGTGTGTCACTCAGTGGGCACGAAGCCTGAGGTGAGGCTATGATTAAACATGACACTTAGGTGAGGTGCCAGTTCATTTTGTAGTTCATGTAGTACACAGCCTGGGATGTCATCTGGTCCCATGGATGCTGTATTCTTAGCTTTGGAGAGTGTGGTTTCTACCTGTGTGGCCGTGATTATCGGAATTTGGCAATCTTTTGGTATTGAGATGGGCCCTTTAGAGGGTGAGAGGGGGGTGAAGTTGGCACTAAATCGATCTGCCAGGATATTGGCAATATCCTTGGGATAAGAATATTTAATGCCATTCTGTTGTAGCGTAGAGCAGATCTGAGCATTGCTATTTAGATTCTTGACATAACTATAGAATGCCTTGTGGTTGTCTTTGGAATCTTTGGCAATTTTATTTTCGTAACTAGCTTTTGAGGATTTTATGAGGGATCTCAGCTTCTTACTGAGGCTGGTGAGGGAGTTTTTTGCATCCTGGGATTTTCCTCTTATCTGCAACAGTTTCTTCCTTCTATTATATAGTTTGTTTATAGCAGGGGACCACCAGATTGGCTTCCTTTTTTTGGAGAAGAGCATCTTGGTTCTATTTGGGATGGCACGATTCATGCATGAGTGGATGTGCTTGTACAGTGTCTTAGTGTAGTAAAAAGGAATCTGCTTTGTTATGTAAGACACAAGTTACAGGGCATGATAATATTTTTTTCTATCTGAAAACCTTCAGTCTACAGAAAAAGGCATCATTTTTTACCAAAAGAGAAGGTAGAAAAAAGAAGCAAGAGGCAGGTAAAAAGGAAGGAATCAAAACCGAACATGGAAGGATTGCAGAACATTACTGTAAGAAAAAAGAAGAGAAAGACAGATGATGACTACATGACTCAAGCTCTGGATTTACAATACCATCTGGATGAGAATTTAATACACAATGAAAACAGTGGGGTTAATAAGACTAATGGCAATGAAGATCTGTCCTTCATAACAATTGATAGAGCAGATATTACTGTATTAGAAGCTGGAGATTCTTCAGAGCTGGCCAGCAAAGACATTTCCAGAGAAGATAATGAACATCAAACAGTGTTATGCCTACCAAGAGCAAAAATAGAAGATGTGAGACAAGCCTTGGAATCCCTTAATGTAAAGAAGTATGGGTGCATTTTTTTTTCATGTCAATACAAATGATGTCATCCGCAAGGATTCTCTGACTGTTAGTAGGGAACTGACAACCCTCTTAGATAGTATAGCTTATACTGGTGTTAGGACATATATTTCACAAAACACCTATAGAAAGGATAGTTAGGTTACTGTGAATGAAAACATTTTGGGGTAAATACTTACATGGAAAAAATGTCCTATTTTAAAAAATGGAAATGTGTAGAGCATCCAAGCCTAGTTTTGGGAACACATGTTCAGACAGGATGGTGTGCACTTGTCAAGATCAGGGAAGATAATTTTTGAGGCAGATATTTTGCAATATTTGACAAACACTAGGCAGGATTTTGCCAGGTCAAAAATTTAACAGTTCACAGATAGCAACATTTGATGCATCTCTCATGGTTGTTAATGCTAGGAGCATTAGTAATAAAGTATTGTATTGGAAAATGTGCTATGTTCCCATAGATTGATGTTATTGTTTGTGAAACATGGTTAATGAGCAATGACTAGAAACCAGTTCTGTCAGAGTATAAATGTTTTTACTGTAACAGACATTCTAACCAAAAAATCAGGTGGAGTGTTATAATAGGGATTAAAGATAGTTATAAAACCTGAGATTATTACATGTTCAATGATAACACCAATACTATAGACTGTGTAACTGTGACAGTAAAGACAACCCTGGAACATATAACAATTTTTGGAGTGTATAGACCACCAAAGTCAAGTGCAGTTGACGTAATGGAATTCACACATTTCTTGTATGAAACACAGGAGGGAAGAATAATATTAGCTGGGGAATTAAATTTACCAGAAACAGACTGGAATGATATTGATTCAATAACGTTAGTAAGGACTGGAAAAAATGTGCACAGCAGCCTACAGCAGAGGTACAAAATTTTAATAAGAACCATAAACAGAGAGCGCTTTTGCAAAGTTGCTTCTTCAGATCACAATAATAAAAGAGATAACCTAGTATTTATGTAACACATTCAATGCAATCTGCAACCAACCAATTCAAAGTGGATTATTGGTTACTAAGCAACGTGCATAAAATCACATAATACATTTAGAAACATAGTACAAAAAAAATTGTCTTTTATAAACATTATATACTTATATTATAAACGTATATTAAGAAATGCACATCCTATTATTTCCTTAATGACCTAGCTTTCAATATGGGCTGTATTGAAACAAAATCATTCAGGCCCAAACCATGATGTGCTCTCAATTTAAAAATCCATCTGAATTCTGCTTGATAGGTATTGTTCACTATATCACCTCTCCTAACATTTTCCTCCATGGTTTCTAACACTAAAAACTTGAAATTGTGTTCTTCTCCTAAACTATTTGTATGTTTAGCTAGTGGACTGTAGCTCAGTCCCTTACATGTACAGTAAAGATTGTCTTGTATTCTCTCACAGAGGTGTCTATTTGTCTTGCCTACATAAAAGGATTGACATACAGTGTACCATGCCAAATAAACCAAGTTCTTTGTGTCGCAATCAGCCCGTGGTAGGTTATAAAATTATTTCCCACTTTCTGGATGTACAAATATTGATGACACATCTGTGTGTGTACAGAAAGAACATGCATTACATTTTCTTGTCCCTCTGACCAACATATTATCAGATTGTTTCATGACCTTAGGATAACATAGCCTCTGACGTAAGGATTTCTTATTCTTGTACCCAAAATTAGGTTTGTTCCCAACCGTCCTAGATACAGCTTTGTCTGTCTGAATATATGCCAATGCTTATAAATAATATCTCTAATATGCTTCTCATCACTAGAATATGTTAGACCAAAAAACACTTTTGGTTCCGGCAAGGCATTCCCAAAACATACTGTATCAAGTGATGAGAAATATGGTGTCCCTGAAGTATTTCTCCATTGCCTCACAGAATTTTGTG
Organism: Protopterus annectens; assembly: GCF_019279795.1. Classification (NCBI taxonomy): domain Eukaryota; kingdom Metazoa; phylum Chordata; order Ceratodontiformes; family Protopteridae; genus Protopterus; species Protopterus annectens. Next base: position 57,135,777 of record NC_056727.1, on the reverse strand, counting down.
CACCATTAACCTCAAAATTCCGGTAACCCTTGTTAAAAATGCAGTTCTGACCTGTCTGAGTCCAGCTTCAAAATCCTCATGTCTGCTATGTAAGCGACTGGTTATCAAATTTTGGCCCTTCAACACATTATGAAAAACGTGTCTCTGGTGCATGCTTGTATGATGTAAATATGTCGGTCGATAACACTCTTTCCTATGTAACCATGTGTATATAGAGCCATCATCTCCTTTTAGCAATTGGACATCTAAGAAATCTATCATGTGTTGAGAATATTTATAGGTAAACTGTAAAAAATCTTTTACTTACATTCAAATCATTAACAAATTCTTATAATTGAATTACATTAACCAGCCATAATAAAAATGAAAAAAAAAACTACATATTGACTATACCTACTAAGACCCAAAATTACTCTTTCTTCCTATGTGGCCATGACCAAATTGGCATAGCTATTGGCACATGATGTGCCCATAGCTATGCCATAGGTCTGTAGGTAATAGTTACCATTAAAAGTAAAAACATATTCCAACACCATCTCAAACAGAAAACAAAGGGACTCTACATGCTTAATATCATAAGTATCTTTGCTAATAAGCATCTGTTTCACCATTTGTATCCCATCAAAATTAGGTATAGATGTAAATAATGATGCTACATCCAATTTAATAAAATAAATTGGAATATTGTCATAATTCTCATTTAACAACTTAAATCATTCTTTTGGAAAGTGCGTACTATTAACAAGAACTGAACTACACATTGTAACAATTTGTTGTATCTGTTTATCTAAATAAGTGGAAAGCGGATCCGTAATCCAATTTCAACAGCCTCTCAATCGTCTCCGGTTAATATTTTGACCTTATTTAACTCATATTTACCTATTTTTAGCATAACATCCTTTCCAGACATTTTCTCAATTAAAATCATGGCTTTGTTGTTTCAGATGTGCAAATCATGCTTCCATGAGGGCTGCTTGACTTTTAAACACTCAAGATTTAAAGCAACAAGCACTTTTCTACCTATTCTAATGTTGATAACAGCAGATTCATGTCTAAGCCATCACTCAAGGTACAAATAAATAAAAGAATAAAGATTAGCAACTTTTAGAAAAGTCCTTACTTAAGAAACACACCCAAATAATAAGGAAGTGAAACAAAGACTTTAACTTGATGTCACTAAGCTGCACAATGAGGAGAGCAACTGCAGATTCTACAGAAGATCCCAAAAGTAAAGCGGAGACACTAGAAGGGACTGAATTGCATACAGGACTTTTGAAATGACTCTAAACTGGTACCTAACTATAATTAATTTAACAAATGCAATAATTATTCCACAATTTGCAAAGTGTTTTTTTTTTCTTTTCTCCTTCCTCTTCTCTCAACAGGAGGGCATAGCAGATTAAAGGTTAGGATACTATATTCAATAACTCATAAGCCTAAAGGAGACTTTTAAACATAATGCATTAGATTTAATGACTGAGAAGTGAGTACTATGTAGCATGCTTTCATAATGATGTACTATATAACTTAGCAAACAAAACTGCAAGAAATATTATACATTAAGTGCTCTAGTTTCTTGCTGAAATCTTACATCTATTGACAGGATGAACAATGCTATAGACTAAAGGTCAAGATTTACTGCATAACTGCTCCAGAAAAGTGTAACGTATAGCAGATATATTTAACCTATATGATGCTAAATACTCATAGCACCTAATGGAATGATATAACACTAATATTTTAAAGGATGCACTGGGTTGTGACTGTCTCCACTCATACTGGCTCTGAGTTTGAATTATTAATACATTTACATGGTTAGCAAAAACTACAAGTGTAAACATATATACTTCTGTGACCTTATTTTCTGATAAAGATGCTTTTGAAATGATTCCTCAATTTTGTTTATTCAGCACACAGACTATTGACAGTTTAAATGATTTTTCTAAAGTGTTTAATATAGAAATGCACATATTAGTGCTACCCTTATAGTAATAAGTGGGATATTGATTGCTAGATTTGTCTCATAAAGGGATGGATTCCCTCCATGATACCACAGACCAACTTATCCTACAACAAAGTATACATGCTGTAGATATATTGCTTTGAAAACGATGACAATACCCTGTCTACACTACTTTGTAGTTCAATGTCAACTAACAGCTACTCCATTTTTCTAGATCTCTTACCTACTATGACTATATTTATATCCCTGGTTGAGCTCGGTAGACAGTGCTACGGGAATGGACATGCATCTGGACTCATATCGATGTGCTGTTTTTAAACTGATTTAGAATATTTTCAGACCATTTTACTCTAGGGATTTACTAGTTACACAGTTACTTATCTATCACTTTAGTAAATACTTCTTAGATATAATGTTAATCTCTTCCAGGCCAAGTAATTATATGAGTAGGCATGGAGAAAGGGCAGGAAGAGATAATGTGCTGCTTGCTGAAATTATAATACAAATCATTTTTTATTAATACTGGGAAACCTAAGTAAGCCTATACACACTAACACTTACAAAAGAACTAACTCTATACTATGTGGAATACGGGCTCTTAGAATGTAAAGGGGGTTCCGTTATCTAAAAAGAGGAAATTATTTTTTCGTTTAGCAATAAAGTCAAAAGTGAATATAATTATGATACAGGAGACTCATGCTAACTGAACAATGGAATCAGGAGTTAAGGAAAAAATGGATTAAGACAATTGTGGCTATGGGGACAAGTCAAATAGCAAAGGTTTTGCAATTATTGTTAAGCAAACATTCCAAGACACCATCCTAAAACATGATAATGATCCGGAAGGCAAATGGTGCTATATAAAGAGCAGATCCCCAAATATTAGCAAACCTATATTTGTTCCAAATATTTATGTGCCATGCATAAAACAACACGATTTCCTAGTAACCATCTATAAGTTATTATCTAATTTCCCTGGCCATTACTATAATATAGGAGGAGATTGGAACATTGTTCAAAACCCTCTCATAGATAGACTAAACACTAGCACTCCATATAACTCGCAAGCAACTGATGCCCTCACTGAGTTAAAAAGAGACTTTATACTTTTTGACCCATATCACATCCAGACAAAAAATAATAGTAATGTCTTTCGGCTTTTCCAGTTAGGGGTTGCCGCAGCAGAACTCTTGTCCATTAATGATTGCCAGTGGATTTTTTTATGGTGCCGAGTTGCCAGTCTGACGCCAGACAAAAAATAATCCTAGTGGCGAATATACATTCTACTCTCAATGCCATAAAACTTGGCCTAGACTGGACTTTTCCTAATATCAGCCTTTTTGAATTTTGATATAGCACATAATAAGGATACAAGATTCTTCTCAAATCATTCAAAAATTATACTCACTATTAGCTGGTCTGGAAAGACAGATGACAACACTAATCAATTTAAATGGACATTAAATTCCAATCCATTAACTAAAGAGGAAATAATTCAGGAAGTAGGGACTATACGTAATGACCTTCTCACACAATCAGATTCTTCCCAAATTCCCTTTGATACATACATATATACATACATATATGCAAATATTTCAAGCACAGGCATAAATGCCCTAGCTTGCCGGAATACCAAAACACTTGTTCCCATAATAAGTGTCCAGGCTGTTATTAAAAATATCTAAACTAGTGTTTACTTTAATGTAATTTGGTAGTCTGTTGCATGCATCATCTACTCTGTCAGAGAACCAATTATTACACTTTTCATTCCTATAGAATCTTCTACACAGGTTGTCTAATGATACTCTAGTACTTTTTGATAACCGCTAACATTCCCAGAGGTAGTTGTCTCTAAATGCCCTATATACCTGAATAAGATCTCCTCTTAGATATCTGTAAGAAACATAGTTCAGATATTTTAGTCTTTCATAATAACTTAGATTTTCACATCCATGAATGCCCTTGGTATACTTCCACTGTACTCTTTTCAGTTTATTCATGCTTGTCTTCTTATAGGGTTTCCATACTGTTATTCCATAATCAAGTTTGGGTCTAATGTAACTAATGAACAATGTCTTCATTATTTTTAATTTCCTAGACTTTATAAATCTTTTTATATAATCTATAGTTCTATAACTATCATAAACCAATTGGTTAATATGATTAGAAAAACTCATAGCTGAATCTACCCATATACCCAGGTCCTTAAATTAGTCTATAGTTTCAATCACTGCTGTATTAAATATTCACCTTTCAGTTTATGTCCCCTAAATCTCATATGCTTAGTTTCTGATGTATTTATCAACATATTATTCTCCTGTCCCCAAATGGTCAGTTTAGTCAAGTTATTTTGCAGACATGCCTTGTCTGTAACACTTGTAATCAGTTTACCTAATTTCAGGTCATCTGCTTATAGACTGTAGAACACCTCAGATGAAAATGTTAGGTCAGAAAGATACAATCTAAACAAGTAAGGGCCTAGGACCGAGCCCTGTGGGACACCCTGACTGTAACCAAAGATTTTGCCTGTCCAGTTTCTGTATGATACTTGCCATCTCCTATTTGTAAGCCATGCAGCTATCCAGCTTATCAATACTACATCAATACCTAGTTGTACTAATTTATTGATCAGTGTTTTGTGTATGATCCTGTCAAATGCTGAAGTTAAGTTTATATAAATGACATCACAGCACAATTTTTCATTCATAGCTGTTATTATATTGTTATAGAACATCATGTTACAGGTGGTAATAGATCTATTGTCATCATATGCATGCTGATATATGGTTTCTAGTCCCAACCTATCCAATTCTGACAATAACTTATTCAATATTACCTGCTCCATTAATTTTCCACAACATGAAAGTAGACTTAAGGGTCTATATGATTCTGAGTTTGTCCTACTCCATTTTCTCCTAAAGACAGGTTTAATAAGTGCATGTCTCCAATCTTGAGGAATCTCCCCATATTTATATGACCTAGTGAATAATAGATATAATGGTAATGTAAGCTCCTGCTGTAGTGTTCTCATGTCATTGTTACTAATTTCATCTTCTCCCTATGCTTTGTTTGAATCCAGTTTGCAGTTTTTTTTTATATAATCTAATTTGATTCCAGTATCTGGGGTTACCTGGATGTCACTAGAAAAACTTCTCACCCCTTTTGTGGAGCCAAACTGCTTTGCATACGATTTTGTAAATATATCTATAATCTGTTGTGTCTGAGAAAAAATTTAGAATCTGCACACAGTTTATCAGTTTGTGTGTCTTTACACATCTTCTGTGTCTATTAAACGGTTTCCTATTATGCTCAATATCTTTATATACATTTTCTTCAAAATTTTCTTGATCTTGTCTCAAACTATGCATACTCAGTTTGTCCAGGTTGTTTATTTCAGTTTTCGAAGTTGTAGTTTGACCTCCTTAATCAGCTATCTTGTTCTTATGGAAATACATCCCCCTGATGTTGTATGCCTAGATCCTGATGTTAAACATTTTTGACTTTTTGCACTCAAACAATGTCTCTTTCAAAGCTTTCCACATTCCATCTGCACTTTTTCCACTGACCACCTCACTCCAGTTTGTTTTATATAGTGAGTGTTCTGCTTCCATATAATCTGTAATTAATCTTCTGTGCATTGGTTTAGATTTCAGTTGATATCCAATGGGCCTCTACAAAGGCTGTAATTAGATGAATAATGATCAATAAAGCATTGTATTATAAGAAGAAACATAGAGCTAAAGAGACATCACTTAAAAAGAAAATTACTAAACTTGAAAATAAATTACAAACAAATGATGGTCAAGAAATAGAAAAACAAATAGCTCTACATCAGAAAGAACTATACATTTTAAACGCTAATAATCTCTCTTTTCAAGAAATAAAAACAATAGGCAATTATGCTGAATGGGCTCAAATGCCATCCAAATTTCTAGCCAACCTAATAAATCAAAGAAAACCTTTCCAAATAATTCTGGAACTTATATACAAAGACAAAAAATATAGCTCCAACCAGGATAAGGTCCAACTATTTGAGGAATTATATTCACACGCACAGAACAACTTAGCACTATAATAAATCAAGAAATGGAATTATTCTTGAAACAAGTAAATTTTCCAACACTCTCACAAGATGAGAGAGAACATTTCTCATCTCCCAGAAGTAATTACAGCTATCAAAAATCTTAAGTCGAATAAATCTTCAGGACCCGATGGATTCACAGTGGAATTTTATAAATCTTTTATTCCAACAACTTCTAAAATATTATGTAATCTATTTAATTACCTAATAAGTAATAATATTACTGATCAGCATTTAAACGCTTCAAAAACAATATCTGTTCTTAAAGACAACGCTGACCCTAAAAATCATGGGAACTACAGACCCATATCTTTAATCAGTGTGGACAAAAAGATATTTGCCTCCATCTTAGCCAATAGATTAAAAACTGTGATAACTAGCATAATTTCACCCTATCAATCTGGTTTTACTCAATACAGACAAACCTATGACAACACCATAACACTGGATGCTATGATTACTTTATCTAGTCAGAAAAACTTCCCTCTCTTTGCTCTGGTAATAGACGCATCTAAGGCTTTCGACAGAATCAATCAAAAATTTTTATTCTCAATATTACCATACTTTAACATACCCACAGAATTTATAGAACTCATTTAAGTATTATACTCCAAATTACATACTATACTCCTGGTTAATAAAATATTCTCTTCTAGAATAGATATTAAAAATGGAACTAGACAGGGATGACCTTGTCACCATATCTCTTAAATTTATACATTGAGTCACTATTTCTACTTATTACACAAAAAAACTACCAACAAATACCAAATTTATATAATACAATGATTCCTTTTACATCCTTTGCAGATAACCGAAACCTATATTTTACAATACCGAGGTCTGATATTGAGAAAATCTTAACCTCTATAAGCATCTTCTCTAAATTTTTTAATTATAAAATAAACCAAGAAAAATCACTAATATTTCCTAACAATCTGTTCTCCAAACTAACAATATACCCCCTACCCACAAAAATTTAATTTAACCACACTATGAAATACTTTGGAATTACCTTACACCAAGACTCATCATTATTCTACCAAAGCAATGTAACAAACCTATGGTTGACAATACAACATGACCTTCATAGATGGGGAAAACTTCATCTATCCTTATTAGCTAAGATTGCCACTATCAAAATGAACATTCTACCCAGAATGTTATACTTATTCAATGCTATGGACATACCAATACAATCTAAGTTTTTTTCACAAATTACATTCCTCTCTTTTTAAGTTTGTAGGGATCCTAAATCTATCAGTGTTGCATATAAAATCCTGATTCTCCCTAAAGAAAAGGGAGGCTTAGCACTTCCTGACTTTAAACTATACTATGACATAATAAGAGCCAACAGGATCCTGGCAATATCTGAATATAATCCAAGCAGGAAAACATGGTCTCCTACTTGGACAACTCTATATTATAATTATGTTAAATCTTTAAACATAAATCCCCAAGCTCTCCCATTCTTGGATAAAAATAGTTTGAAGAACCTGAAGTTAAAATTAAGGCACTGCAAAAAGTTTTTACTCACTGAATTTATATAATGCCTTTATTAAAATGCAACCTCTACATATGAATCCTAATCTTAAGATTAATGATAAAATGCTAAACTTAAAACCATACCGCTTGTTAAGGGAATGGAATGTGATAGACCTTTATTCTTATAGGAATGAATCTCTCACAGAGCTGAGAACAACATGAAACTAAACTAAACAGTATCTATTATGCTAAGACAAACCAAAGATGTGTGTGGCAGTATACTAAATAATCCTACAATAATACAGAAAGACACAAGCTTAGTCAAAACCCTCTGGTCTCTACTAAAACCGTAAAAGAAAATGATATCCAGCTCATACAAGCGTATTATGTCAATAAGGTACCAAGAAGAGATACTATTCTCAAAATACTGGCGTGGCAAAGATCCACTAATTTCTAATAGCCAAATAACTCAATCTATTCAAATGACCGATATATTTCTTTCAGAAAACTGAGCTACACACAGTTCATGACACTAAATAATGCATACCTTACTCCGACAATAATAAACACATTTAAACCTACTTCATCCCCCTTATGTCCACATTGTGATAGCCAGAATGTTGACCTACTTCATATCTTCTGGAGCTGTAAATGCTAATACAAACTCTTGTCTTCACTTAAAGTGAGATTAAGCAAAATGGGATATGAGAAATCTACATTGTCCTGGAAATTTGCCCTATTATATGTTCCCCCTGTGAAGCTAAAGAAACAACAGGAAAGAATATTAATTACACTGTTCACACTTATAAAGTATTATATTACACTGTAATGGAAAGACAGAACTCAGCTTTCTTGGAATGGATTCAGACTAATAGCTATTAGACACATTACAGCACACAGATTCTTAATGCATACTCAAAAATGAAACAAACATTTTGTTGAATTTTGGAATTCACTAATAGATCATATTTTGAGATATTATGCACTGACTCCTAACAATTTCTAACTATTAAATCATAAAACTGTATTTTTTTCTTCATCCTGTTCCCCCCACACACACACCATTTTCTTTATAACCACTAAAATTTTGGGCTACTTGATATAACTCTGCTGAATTTTCTACTTCCACAGTAGTGATCACTACATATCAAGTACATTCACAATGACATCATAGTTGTTGTGTTTTGCTGGCAAGCAGTACGTATGCATATATGTATATAATTTATGGAATGATTTAATATTATTCTCAACTTTTTGCTAATCATATGTGATAACATCAACCTGTCATTCAATTACATTTCATTGTACTTAAGATTGTTATCTACCTATATTTGTTCCTCTATTTTAAAATGTTTGTTCTTGGTGTTGAAGTCAATGGAAATGTCATTTAAGAAAAATCAATAAAGAGATTGTAAAAAAAAAAAAAAAAGGACATTAATGTCCATGGTTGAAATATTTGTATGTATGTAATTGTACAGATTTTTGAAGAATGTCTAGATTTTTGAAGAATGTTTTTTGCTGTTCTTCAAAAAAGACTGTTTTATGGGCAAATCTTTGAGAACTGAAGTCAGAAAATAATGACAAACATTTGTGTTTCAGAAGTCTTCAGAAAATTTACCCTAGTGCGATAGCTGTTATTCTAACAACTTCCTAAGTTTATAAGAACAATATTTAAAAATTGTCCCTATTTTTGGGCCTTTGTGCCCCATTACAAAAACATCCATCTGGATCATTTCTCCACAGGCCTCTGCTGAAAATTGGCTTTGTTCCAAGTTGGACTTTCCCAGTTCACAAATGTTAAATAAATAATAAAATTAAATTATTTATGACTTTGTCCAGATTTCTTGGTGCAAGACATTGAGAGCCATGTATCCCTTCCTCTCTGTAGCCTAGACAGATAAAGGGTTTCACAGAGGTTAATGAATGAAAATCCATCAATGCTGTCACAATATGGTGGGGACTGAAATGGTATGGGAAAATTTTAGCCCATTAATTTAAATCTAGAAGGGACAATTATAATGAAGACTCTCATCAAAAGGTTGAGATATTTCTTGTTAATATGCACTTAATATGACTTCAGTATTCATTCCAACAAAGGTCAATATTGACCAACAATAGTATTTTGTAACTTGGCAACTGATGAAATGGACAGGGAAGTCTACAGGATGTGCTGTGCCCAGATTTTAGTAAAACCTTTGTCTTTGTACCTCAGATAAGTGTTATGGAGAAGCTGATAGCAGTGAGTTTGGGACACAATTGGTGAAATGGTGAAAACGTGTTTGGGGAAAAATTATGATTATGAAGGGAGAAAGAGGAAAATTAGATTTGTTTTGATGGGACAAGTATTGTTGCCAGCTTTGTGTAATAGCCATGTGTCAAGGATCCCTTTGTGAGTAGATAGTTGGTTAAATTATTTAAGCTTGATATTAACATGTATGGTATTGTGTGTGGTAGGAATTAATCTCAAGAGGGATTTGAGGAGATTAGCAGGATGGACAGCTAAATTGCAGTTAGAGTTCAGCATAAGATAATCATGTAGAATATGAATGGAAAGGGGTGTTGTTCCTACTACATAGATATAAAATATTCCAATTTTTTTTAGTTTCAGGACACAAGCCATCAAATGTAGTATGACAAGACAGTGACTTATTCAAGCAAAATATAATCAAGTGAGAGCATTATTAGGGGAATGGATTCTGGGAACACAAAAATGATTAAACTAGAATTGGTTAGGCCATAGTTTGAGCACTATGTACAGTTTTCTAAATAGGTGCTACAGAGAGACCAAGAAACAATAAACTGATGGAGGGGGTGCAGATGGATGTAAATTGGTTAGAAGGCAAAACATATGAAGAAGGCCTGAGTAATATAGAATTTATTTCACTTGAAATGATGACAGAAAGGTCTACAAGATACTGGTACATAAAAAGTGTGGGCCTATGTAAGATTATGTCTTAAAAGAAGGACAAAGGGTGAGGACAGGTCACAGTCTGTAGACTGAAGGCATGCCATATTAGACTACATATGAGGATGTATTTTAGTTAAGAAAATAGTGTATGAGAGGAATGAGCTTACTGAGTGGAGGGCAGGGGGATTTGAGTTTTTTTGGGTTGGGGATGTGTTGCTGCATGCTTCATTGCTTCATCAATAATGCAGAGTTGATAGACAATTTGAGTAGGTCTATCAGCAGGATGCATGTTAGAATGTACAAATGGATGTAACTATCAGCCTGCAATATCTAACAGACCGAAGCAGACAAAGAACTGCATCAGATCCGTGAATACTTCAGTCATACTGATATCCTGAAGGTTCACAGCAAGTTACTTTACAAGACAAAACCAGTACAAAAGTAAGTAAAAGTATGTACTATATAAGATCTTCAGGTGATAAAACCAGTCATGGTATTAAAGATTGATTAGATGTGTAATATTTTGTTGCTGGAGCGCAAAGAAGCTAAGGCAATACAATCTTCTAAGAAACTCATTGTTGCTTGCTTCCTACCTTTGTTTCTCTGCTTACAGTGTAAACATAGCATAGCGTCACCTTCTCTAACTGGTTGGCCTCAGGGCTATCTTAGTTAGAATTTTTTAGAATTTTTTTTTTGCATCCAGTACACTCCAACAAATATGCTATCTCTGTATTTGTTAATAAAGGGACTACTTTAAGAGATGACAGGCTCACGGACTGGCACTCATAAGTCAGGCAGCTGTCATGAACTATCAATCGGACTTGTACTCAAGTTTGAGCAAAAAGCTGCAAATGAGGGGAAGGAATAGTTCCACCAGTCAAACATGTAGGCAAGTTTGAACAAAATTAAGTGTGGTAGGCATGGGGAGGGAATGGTTGTGTCACTCAAACATATAACTGAGTGCAAGCAAGATAACTAAGGCAGCATTGGTGAGGAAAATGGGTATGACTGCAAGATAAGTTTAATGATTAACTTTAGTGGCAATCTGGGGATTATGTGTTAGGGTTAGGGAGCAGGGTTTGCGATTAGGGTTAGTGAGTGACTGAGAGTTTTAGAGATAGGGTCTGAGAGTGGAGCTTGGGATAAGGGTTATGGACCAATAGGAAATTTTAGGTTTAGGGAATAATGTGGGATTTTAAGTTAAGGGAGCAGGTGTTGGGATTAGATTTTGGGAGTGACAAGGAGATTTAGAGTTAAGATTAGGGAGTAGGATTTGTGATTAAAGATAGGAAGTGGGAGGATGTATTAAAATTAAGGAGTGTCAAGGAGTTTTAGCATTTTAGAGCAAGTGGAGGGCTTAGGGTTTGGGTGTGGGGTTTGTGATTAGGTTGGAGGAGTACTAGCAGTTTAAGGGGCTGGTTTGGCGAATGAGGTTAAAAGTTAAGGTTAGTGACTGGGTGAGACCTTTTGGGTAAGAGTAAGATATCTGGGTGAATTATGTGCATGGTTAATATGACTGAGATAGTAGGCAGTTTGGCACTTGTTGTTAAGAGCGAGTGGCAGCAAGCTGGTTACACACTAGCTACTGATGTGATGGCCTGTAAGTGACCTCACTACTACTCATAAGTGTTAGAACTACTTTAATATAGCTTCTTGATGCAATATTTTATCTTTGGTTCATTGGTTTACAGGTATTTACTATGCTTTTGATCTCTGAGGATCTTAAAAAGTCTAGCCTTACATTCTCAATTGTAGTTTTTAGTCCTTATATTTTGCATATAATTAATCATAAGGCATCAGTTCAAAGTTACATTTATACAGTTACATACTGACCCTATCCAAGAGGAGTATGGGTGTTAAACATGGGTAATACAGTCCTATCTAATAACTCTTATTACTGATGTTAAGCACATTTATGTGTGTCTACAGCATGTCATTTGCAATTATTCCTGCACTGATTTTTTTCCTGTTTTAACCATATTTCATTCCTGACTCACGAAGGAGATGGGTTGGAGAAGGATCAGTTCATCTTCTGGTTATTAAATGAATGAATGAACACATGCACAAAAACAATGGCAAAAATAAATATAATAAGAAAGGCAGAGTGGTGGAGAAAATGATGGTATACTGTCCCTCTTATCATTCAATGTCACCATAAACAAATAAAGGGACTCAAGCAAACTTTGTTTCCTTCTTATTCCCTGACCTGTCAAAAGCCTTTGATACAGTTTCTTGCTCTAAAATCGTGTATAAACTGTCTCAAGCTGGATTATCACCTTCTTCCTTACTGTGGTTCAGTAGCTATGTAACTGTTAGACTCCAGTTTGTAAAATGGGAGAATGCTCTCTCTCCATACCAGGAAGTCTCCATGGGAGTACCCCAAGGGTCTAGTCCTGGTCCCCCTTCTTTACCTTTATCAATGTCCTGTACACCTCCATAGGTAGCCTCTCTTACAAAATATGCTGATAATTCTATGCTTATATGTGCATCTAATAACTTGCCTCAGCTCCTCTTTATTACACAAGAAACTTTTTCCTCTGTTGAGACATGGTTCCTTAATTCCCAGCTACTATTCAACCCTAAACAATAACAATGTTTCTTCTATTTTCCCCCAAAATGCATGCACCTGATAAAGCAAATTTCAAAATGTTTTCACAAAATGAAACTGAAACTGAAGTAGTCTTCCATAGTAAACTTCTTGGAGTGATTGTAGATTATAACCTTAAATATGACCTGCATGCACAAAATAAGAAAAAAGACTCATCAAAAATTAGGAATGCTCTATGAGCATAAACATTTTCTTAGCAACACCACCAAAAAAACTTTTGCCTCAACCTACCTTCTCCCTTCTCTTTTATATGGTTCACCCATTCTAAGCTACCTTCAAGCTACAGTTAAACATATGCTGGAGGCATTTTCTAATAAGGTTGTAAATTTGTCACCAACAGACAATACAGCATCCACCACTGTATTGCATTTAAGGCTTTGAACTGGTTTAAACTGGCTCACCATTTAGATTACCTACAGCTTATTTCCAAGCTCAACATTATTATTATTCACAAAGCAGATGACTGTCCTGATTTTACTCCTATTCTCCATTCCTATCACTATAAAGGACTACTTTAATCTAATGAACTGCATCACCTCAGCGCATATTGCAAGAATGCTTTAAAAATTATATTGGGTGTGTTAATCAGTTTTACCTTATTCATGCTAAACTTGTAATTCATATTTCTTTAAGATGCATAACATTTTGTATAGCCTACTGGTACATTATGAAGACATTTGAAGACACGTTTGAAAATTGCATTCTAGTTGCTTGTAGTCAGACTTGGCTGCAACTGATTCACCACATATATAATCATGAAATGTTTGACATCCAGAAAAAATGCTAGCATTTATTTCGCTAGTTGTGGATATTGTCTGTATTAGTTTAAGTCCTTGAACTATACGTTACCTATCTGCCTTCTTGCAGGAGTATTGCTCCAAGCCTCCATTGGCAATTATTCACTTAAAGTGTCATTTTGAATGATCCTAGAACTTCAAATCAGGTGCTTCAGTAACCCATTTTTTTAACATCTCAAAATTTCTGTCTGGCTCCTCTGACAGAAACCATGCAATATAAAGCTCTTACAGTTTCCTGACTAGTATATTTATATATGACAAATGTGGAATGAAATATATAGCATCATATCAAAGAGTTGCATTGTGTCTTTGTGGATTTGGAGAAAGCATATGACAGGGTGCCTAGAGAGGAGTTGTGGTATTGTATGAGGAAGTCGGAAGTGTCAGAGAAGTATGTAAGAGTGGTACAGGATATGTACGAGGGTAGTGTGATAGTGGTGAAGTCTGCAGTGGGAGTGACGGATGCGTTTAAGGCGGAGGTGAGATTACATCAAGGATCAGCTCTGAGCCCTTTCTTATTTGCAATGGTGATGGACAGGTTGACAGACAAGATCAGACAGGAGTCCCCATGGACTATGATGTTTGCAGATGACATCGTGATCTGTAGTGAGAGTAGGGAACAAGTGGAGGAGACCCTGGAGAGGTGGAGATATGCTCTAGAGAGAAGAGGAATGAAGGTCAGCACAACTAAGACAGAATATATGTGTGTGAATGTGAGGGAGGATAGAGGAATGGTGAGGATGCAGGGAGTAGAGGTGGCGAAGGTGGATGAGTTTAAGTACTTGGGATCAACAGTTCAGAGTAATGGTGAGTGTGGAAGAGAGGTGAAGAAGAGAGTACAGGCAGGATGGAGTGGGTGGAGAAGAGTGTCAGGAGTGATTTGTGACAAACGAGTACCAGTAAGAGTGAAAAGGAAGTTCTACAAGAGGGTAGTGAGACCAGCTATGTTAGTATGGGATGGAGACAGTGGCATTGACAAAAAGGCAGGAGTCAGAGCTTGACATGGCAGAGTTGAAGATGTTAATATTTGCACTGGGTGTGACGAGGATGGACAGAATTAGGAATAAGTATATTAGAGGCTCAGCCCAGGTTGGAATGTTTGGAGACAAAGCCAGAGAGGCAAGATTACGTTGGTTTGGACATGTGCTGAGGAGGGATGCAGAGTATATTGGGAAAAAGATGCTAAGGATGAAGCTGCCAGGTAACAGGAAAAGAGGGAGGCCTAAGATAAGGTTTATGGATGTGGTGAGAGAGGACATGCAGGTGACTGGTGTGACAAAGCAAGATGCAGAGGACAGAAAGAAATGGAAACAGACAGTTGATCTGCTGTGGCAACCCCTAACGGGAGCAGCTGAAAGAAGAAGAAGATCTTAACAGATTATTTGTAAAGGACTAGTCACTATGGTAATTATTTTATCTTAGTTTGGTTTAAAAGTATCAGAAGGCAAGACATTACCTGTGTAATTTGATTTTCCTCTGTTTATTCGTTTGCTGTGTTATTGATTCTGCAATGAATTATTTTGCATTTTTGCACCAATATCAAGTTGCCATGCTCACAGCCTTGCAAATTTCCTATTCAGCCTTTTTGCAGCTTTCCGTGTAACAACCTTAAGCATATCTTTACATTGTTTGTCTGTGCGGAGTCTGCATGTCCTCCTTGTGGTCGCATGGGTTTCCTCCGGGTGCTCTGGTTTCTTCCCACATCCCAAAGACATGCTGTATGTGGACTGGACACTCTAAATTGGCCCTAGATATGAATGTGTGCGTGTGTGTACCTTCCGTGAAAAGTTAGGTGCTGGGCTGGCAACTCGACACTGTAAAACCTCCACTGTCAATCTTGAGCGGACTGGTGATCCGCTGTGGTGACCCCCAACTGGGAAAAGCCAAAAGAAGAAGAGAAGTAAAGAGGTAAAAATTTACTTCCAGTTCTCTGTAATGCAAATTATGTAGAAAGTTTGAATGGCTCCAGGTCAGACTCTTGTAGTAATCCATTTACAACTCTACTTCCCTTTGAGCAGATTGCATGTATTCTAACCAAGTGTGTCTTTATTCAAGTGACTGTTTAACCCAAAATAAAATCTTTTGACTTACTCCATACTTGTCTAGTGCATTTGCTGACCTTTTGTGCAGTATAACAGATGACTTGCTAAGGAAAACAGTAGTTAATCATTAATAGAAGCCTGGAGTCTAGCAGCAATGCAAAAGCAGTTCTCAGATCATTAACATTTTTTACAGATCAGGTACTTATCTTATCAGAGACTAGTGTAATAGACAGGGACATTAATTGTATTCTGAAATATTGGAAAAGCTAGTGAGTGTTTAGTATAGTCATATCAGAATGCATGGGGGTTGCAACACTGGTACATTAATCTTTAAAAATTGTCTATTAGTTAAAGCATTACAGAAAAAAAACATGGTAGGTGAATGTTAGAGAACATTCACATAGCTGATACCCGAGTGTTTTTACAGCTGTAAGACTGACAATGTACAAGCCATGTAAGATACAACTTCTACTACAAAAAAGCTAAGAGATTAAAATTGTGCTTTGCTGTTACTAAGTTCAGCACTAGATACTTTTAATGGCATCATGCAAATAACATACTTTTAGAAAATATAAAATCCCCAACACTCTCAAGAGGGTTTGGTCCTCAGAATATTTTTTAAAGTAGAAGAGAAATGCTTCTACAAGCCCTGGAGATATGCAAAATATACAGGATAATGCCATGTGTTAATACATAAAGAGAAATCACTAGTAAAGAAATGAAAAGTAGAAATCGTAGTCTCCGAGAAACATCAGACAAAGCAACCGCAAATGTAACTTAACTATAGGAGTACATATCTGTAATGAGGTATATTGTTTTGTTTGCATAAAACAAATATAGTCACTGGAATAAGCCTTCTATTTTGACATTTTGAAACTCAAGTTTACTTATAATATATAAATGTTTGTTTATTTATTTATTTATTTGCAGTTTGTTAACCGGGAAAGTACTTTGGGCCAAAAATGAGCCCATTTTCAATGGGGGCCCGGGTTGAGAAGCTCCAAGTACAATTTTACAATAAAAATCAGCAGTTTGCCAATTATACATAGATATCAAATAAAATGTCAGTTTGTAACTTATACAAAGTTTGAGAATAAAAACAACAAGGTAACTATAAGTAGATGTATCCTAGTGGAGTATTCTTAGGACATGAAATATAACAACAGAATGTGACATAGAGAAAGTGTTTGAGGAAAGTAGATTTGAAGGGGAAATTTAGGTAATATTTAAGAACAAGGATAAAGACAATGGAGATAAGTGTAGGATGATAAGTATGATTAAGGATGATAAGTATGATTTGGGACCAGATGGCTTAGTGGCTGAGGTCTTCACCTCCCATGCACAAGGTACAAGGTTCAATCCTGACCTCTGACCAATGCCTGTTTGGAGTTTGCATGTTCTCCCTGTGTCTCCATGGGGTTTCCATCTCAAACTCACTAATGAATGGAGCTGTGGGCAGCAGCACAGACTCTACATGGTGCCCTATAGGGGGAAGAGTTGTACAGACCAACCACTTTGGGCATCTACTGTGGAGCACAGTATCCTCAAGATAGGAGAACACAGATAACAGACTGCATGCCGTGGCAGGGCTAGCCACTTGATGGTATAAAATATGACTCTACATGATTCAGTCATGTTGACTAATGTTGCTGAAATGGGCATGGGTAGTTACTGGTGATAAGTGGGCTGAGTACCCGGCCTACTCTCACCCACACCAGGGACCCTTGCTAATGGTGGGAGGAGTATATATGCCCCTGTTGGCCAGTATGTGCCCACCATAAAGCCCAGCAGCCCTGAGCCAATCAGCTACTGACTGGCCGGTGTCTAGTTGCCTAGCCTGGGTTACCTGGAATAGCTCTGTTGAGTGAAAGCTAGACATAAAACCAACCAACCTGCCAAACATGAACTGAGAATTGCTACGCTTAATGTAGGTTCACTGACAGGATGCAGCTTGGAAGTAGATGACATGATGATACGTAGGAGGCTGGACACCCTATGTATCCAAGAGATGAGAAGGAAGGGCAGTGCAGCAAAGCCACTTGGCTTGGGATCCGGACTGTACTACTCAGGTGGGGGAAAGGCTAGAAATGATGTAGGAATTGTGGTAAGAGAGAGGCTTCAGAAGGCAGTGAGGGATATCATGAGAATCAATGACGGACTCATGGCAATCAGACTCCAGTGTAATGATAGGGCAGTATTCATAATATCAGCATATGCCCCCAGCAGGGTTGTGATAGTGAGGAAAAGAATGCATTCAGTGAGCAGTTGCAGTGCCAACTAGATAAAGCAGGATAACATGAATTGGTGTTGATAACGGGTGACTTGAATGCACATATCGGGACAGACAATACAGGATATGAGGACTGCCTGGGTCCACATGGGTGGGGTAACAGGAATAAAGAAGGAGAAGCCATTCTAGACTTCTCTCTGGCAAATGGCTTGATAGTAGCCAACACATGGTTCAGAAAGAGAGACAGTCACAAGATGACATACAAGAGTAGCGAACATGTAGTAAGAAAAAGGGACTGGGGTAGAATCTATGATTGCAAAGTCATCTCCAGTAAAACAGTTAGCCAACAGCAGAAACCATTAGTTGCAACAATCAGCTGCAAGCAGTAGTCAGAGAAGGCTCTAAGGTCAACAGAGACCAGGCTGAAGACCTGGAAGTTGACTGAAGAGAAAGTACAACAGCTCAAGGAATTACTCAGGGCTCTAGCTCCCCAAGAAGAGGAGGAAATAGGGGAAGTTGAAGAGGAGTGGCTGCACCTAAAAACAGCATGTGATAGGACTACAGAAAAGATATGTGGCCAAGCCAGGTATGGAAATAAGGTACATAAGGAAAGCTGGTGGTGGAAAGCAGAACTCCAGGAAATCATCAAAAGAAAGAAGGTGTGCAGGAAGTAATGGGAGATAGTAAAGACTGACCAGGCTGGGAAGGAATACTGGTTGGCTAACAAAGAAGCTAAGAAAGGAGTTGCAATAGCAAAGAATAGGGCATCAGAGGCACTCTACCAATTTCTGGAACGTGACTCAGTAAGGGGCACAAAGAAACTATATCAGGTTGCAAGGCAAAGACAGAAAGATAAAGAAGACAGTCAGACACCCTTCATAAGGGATCCCAGCAGCAACCTGCTTACCAGTCCACAGGACATCAAAGGCAGATGGAAAGAGTATCTCTAGCAGCTTCTGAATGAAGAAGACCCCACAAAAGCCCCAGAAATAGCCAACAATTAGAGAAGAATAGGCACCCACCTTAGAAGAAGAAGTAAGAACAGCACCAAGGAAGATGAAGCCAGGGAAAGCAGCAGGCTCAGATGAGGTCACAGCAGATATGATAAAGATGCTGGGTGAGATAGGGGAGAAATGGCTCCTGAGGGTACTAATAGCAGTGTGTAGAGAAAGGCATATCCCAGATGACTGGAGAATAAGCATACTTGTGCCAGTGTACAAGAACAAAGGGGACATCCACAACTGTAGGCAGTACAAAGGTAACAAACTCCTACCACACTGCATGAAAGTTCTGGAGAGAATGATTGATAAACAGATATGCAGAGTAGTAGAATGTAAGCTGGGAGATGAACAGTTGAGGTTCCGATCAGGATGCAGCACAATTGACCCGATATTTGCATTGAGACAGATACTTGAGAAGAAGCTAGAAATGAGGAGAGAGTCCAACTGGACATTCCTAGACTTGGAGAAAGCATATGACAAGGTTCCAAGAAAGCTAATCTAGGCAGTACTGTGGTGATTTGAAGTCTCGGAAACATTGGTAGAATTAGTGCAGGCTATGTACAAGGACCCAGTGACTCAATTATGAACAGTGTTTGGCCTCACAGAGGGGTTCCCAGTGGGTGTGGGTGTAAATTAGGGTTCAGCTCTCAGCCCACTGTTGTTCATACTGGTGATGGACTACATAAGCAAAGAGGTTGGAGGGGACAGATCAACAAAGCTGCTGTATGCAGACGATGTGGCAGTACAGCCAGACTCTGAGCTAAAACTTCAGCAAAGGATAGGAGAATGGAATGCAAATCTGAAGGCACCTGGGATGAAACTAAGCATAGATAAGACAGTGGTAATACCAGAAAATTGGGGAGATCAGAAGAAGCTGAGAATACAGATAGAAGGGAAGATAGTGGAACAGGTAAACCATTTTATGTATCTGAGAGAGGTGGTTGAGGATAGAAGGGTAGTCTGAATGAAAGGTCAAAGCTAGAATCAGAGGGGTTGCAGCCAACTGGCATAGAGTATCAGGTGTAGTCTATGACAGAAGAATGCCAAAGAAGCTGCAAAGCAAGGTGTACAGGACAGTGGTGTAACCAGTACTACTGTATGGTACAAAAGCCTGGGCAGCAAAGGCAGAACAGTTGAAGAAGCTAGTGGTGATGGAAATGAAGTGCCTGAGGAATGTGGTAGGATGTGCACTGTGGGACAGATGAAGAAATGAGGACATAAGAGCAGAAGCCAAAGTAGCTGCAATTGCAGAAAGATCAAAGAGAACAGATTACAGTGGTTTGGGCACATGTGTAGAAAAGCAGAAGACAATCTGGTGAGGAAATTTTGGGACAGAAAGGAAGAAGGTAAGAGGAAGCAAGGACTTCCAGCAAACAGGTGGATGCATTGTGTGAAAGAAGATCTGTGACAGTCAGGCATGAGTGTTGAAGAAGGCAGGAGAGTGGCACTGAATCAAGAGAGTTGGTGACAGTTAACACGATACTCCGATCCCATGTAGAAAAAATAATAGGAAAAAATGGGGGCTGATGATGATGATGATGATGATAAGTATGATTAAGAAAAAAAAGATGAAGTGGAGGGAGTCAGGTAGAAGAGAACAGAGCATTCCCAGTGAGTAGAGAGGTGTGAGTGGAGCAAGTTTTTGAAAGTGGAAGGGTTGTAGTTGGTTCTAATGTGAGGAGGAAGGAAATTCCATGGTCATGCTAGGGAGAAAGATAGTAGCCGTGTCCCTTGGGTATGTATAGATTTATATACTTCCAGGAGATTCTGATTGTTGGACCTTAGTAATCTATTGGTTGATGCAGTTTGAGGCTGGAGGAGAGTGTGGGGCAATTTGAGGGTTTGAAGATGAGTCTATGAGCAGAGGATAGTTGAATATAGGTGCGATAGTTAGGGTGTTCTAACCAATTTAAGGAGTGGAGAGCCTTACAGTGGTGGGAAGAGGATTTGGATCCAGTGAATATTGGTAAGGACGGGGGGCACCATACAAAAGAGAGGGAATGAGATTGGTAGTAGAGAGGATGTGTTTGGTTGATGGGGTAAGATAGCAACTGCAGTGATATAACATACCCAGTTTTTGATGTGTTTTCTTAATATTAGTTTGTAGGTGGATATCAAACTTTAAATGATCATCAATAAGGACTCCTAGACGTTTTGTGTGGGGAACTATTTCAATTGGGGTCAAGTTTTGGCTAATAATAGAGAAAGAGTTCTTATCAATTTTGGTGGATTTAGAAGGGATTAATATCATGATCTTGGATTTTGAAGGGATGAGAGCAAGGTGATTTTTGACCATCCAAGACTCGGTGCAAGAGAAAGCATCTTGAGTTAGTGTCATGAGTTTAGAGAGGGATTTGGCGGAGCATAAAATGGTGGAATCATCAATGTATTGGATCAGTTTAGCATTTGGAATACAGTGATAAAAGTCATTAATGAAGATATTGAATAATAAAGGGCCTAATATAGAGCCTTGTGGGATACCTGTGGCAGTATGAAGGAAGAATGAGGTGGAATTTTCCCATTTGATGGCTTGTTGTCTATTAGAAAGGTAAATGGAAAAGCAGTTGATGGAGGAGGAGCAAAGATTGAGACGAGAGAGCTTGGACAGCTGAAGGTTATGTGAAACAGTATCAAACGCTTTGGATAAATCTAGAAGAAGGGTAGATACTATGTTGCCTGAGTTGCAAATGTGGTAATGGTTTCAAGAAAGGAGAGGAGGGCTGTGGTGGTGCTGTATCGGGGTCTAAAACCATGGTGTGTAGGGGTCAATAGTTGATTATCTAATAGATAGGGTAGGAGCTGTAGGTGGATGCAATTTTCAAGAATTTTAGAAATGGGAGATAGGATGGCTATTGGATGGAAATTAGAGATTTCAGTATTGTTACTTCCCTTGTGGAGGGGCATAAGGAAGTCTTTTTTCCAGAGGAGGGGAACTTAAGATTCTTGAATGGAATGGTTTATTAGGATGGAGATGAGAAAAGCTATGCCATCGGCAGCTAGCTTGAGGAAGCTTGATGGAAGTAAGTCTGCACATTTGAGCATGGTTTTAATTGTTGTAGAAGTTTTTTTATGGTAGTAATGGGAATAGGTTTGATAGTGAAAAAGGGGTGCTGAGAAGAGATAGAGTTAGAGAGGGTTAAGTTTGTGGAGGTAAATGGGGCCTTGCCTGACATATTATTAGGAAAAGATGTGGTGAGCTTAGCTATCAAGTCTATAAAGAAGGAATTAAATTGTGTAGCTAAGGCAAGTTCAGAAGAATCATGATGTGGGCAGGGGTTATATTTTTCACCAGGATGGAGTAGGGTAGAGATACTGTTCAATAACTTTTTGGGGTTCGCTTTGTGATTGTTTTGTAATGTTGAGTAACAGGATTTTTGGTCTGTGGCAAGTTGTTTTTTTTTTTTACTCTATTACAGAGTTGTCTGTACTTGGCTAAGGAGTTGGGTGTTTTATATATTTTGGTACTGTTTCCATGCTTTACCATGGAGATGCATGAGGAAGAAAGTCTCTTTAGTGAGTCATGGGACAGTTTTGGATTTGACCCTTTTAGATCTAAGGGGAGCAGAGATGGTGAGTAGGGCAGTAAATGTAGTATTTAAGTATGTAACAGCATTGTCCAGAGGAAGGGTTTTTAAAGGGTTTTAGTTCATGTGTTTTAAGGAATCGGAGAAGGTTTGAGCACCAAAATTTTTTAGGGAATGGATGGAGATATAATTGTGGTGCAAATGAAGGGAAGAAGGCGTATGATGTGCAAAGGCAGGAAGATGGTCACTAAGTGAGTCAGGTAAGGTACCAATGTCAGAGATAGTGTGGGGGTGGGAAAGTAGTATCCAGTCTACAATGGTACCAGAAGTATTGTCTTTAGCAGGTCTAGTCCGAGAATTGATTAGTTGTGTAAATTTATATAGGTTTATATTTTGAGACGATGTGAGAGAGTTTAAAGAAGACCAGTTAATATTAACATTGCCAAGAAGTATAGTCTCATTTTGCATGTTAGATGAGATCCAAGAGAGGATGTCCTCAAGAATAGGGATATCGTTACCTGGGGGTATGTATAGGGCAGCTATGCATATGCTTTTGTTGTTGTTTATCTTTAGGAGTGCCAGTGTTAGTTCAGCTGTAGCAAATTGGGGTATGGGCTTTGTAAAGGGAGTTACTGTCAGGGAAGATGAGTAGAGTAGGGCTACTCCACTACCTTTCTTTTTGGTTCTGTCATTCTTTATAATTCTATAGTTGGGAGAGGTAATTTTGTGATCCTTTATGTGGGGTTTGAGCTATGTTTCTGAGATAGAAAGAATGTCTGGTTGGTTGTGGGATAGCCAGGCATGAAAGTTATCTAATTTGTTGCATAAACTTTGGGGATTAATTGTAGCAAATAGAAGAGATTTGTTTCAGAGAAAAGGAACATCCATTTCATAAGAATCTGTCCTATATGTTGGCTAAATAAGTTCTTTTGTCTGGTCACTCCTCAACAGATTTTTATTTATTTACATTCAGATGTAGCATTCCCTTAATGACAGAATTATAGTATGTTAGCTGGCAAATATAAATGAATAGTTCTTACAGAGACCTCAGGACAATACAGCATCTCTGTTTACAATTTTATTAATGGGACAAACCAAAATATCTTCACATTTGACACAAGCAGGGATAAATCCAGCTGTTATATCCATTAAAGAGTTTAGCTCCATTCTGACACAGGGACAGGGAAACCCTCCTGACTGCCATTCTTCTGGTATGCATAACTCCTTTTAGGACCCTTTCAGGACTCTCTTCAGACCCAACAAATCTATTATACATCAGTGCATTGTATTTTAAATGTTCCTGTGTGCAGCCTGTGACAGCAAGAGGTACTGCCAGCTATGCCAGGAGAAGTAGGGCAGTGAATGTGTAACATATGTCAGCACAGCTAGCTGGAATTGTGTAAAGAATTATATGTTAATTGAATATCAACTGATTTGTACAGATGGTTGTGTTAAAAATGCATTTGTAAAGTTGATTGTGTTAAAAATGTACCAAGAATGGGTCCTGATTGTGTTGTAACTGAATTAAATATGTATGTTTTAAAACAAAATACTGGAAGAGAAAAGGTAAATCTCAGTCCCAGCTAACCTTGAAAACTAGTTGAAATTAAATTAGGCCATAAAGATTGAATCTTACTGTTCTAGATGCAGCCAGAGACAAAATGTCTGGGAAACCAAGTATTAGGAAGCCTTCTTTATTGTGTCTAGGAGGTAGTTAAATACTACTATGGAAGGGTAGAGGTTTGAAATTGTTTTCTGACTTCCAGGAGCTGCAGCAGTTCTAGCAAAGATCTATCTGTGTGTATGGTAACACATAGGTGCTAAAATCCTGACAGCTTCTAATGTTGGTGATAGTGTGGGAAATTGAGTCAGATTATCAGATGTGATGTCATTCTGTAAGCTATCCCAGAAATAATATTTAGATATTATATTGAGAAGTCCCTCAGTCAGACTGAGCAGTCTTTTTCTGGAACCTGACATAAAAGGATCCTTCATCTTCTTCATCTTGCCTTGCTCTAGTAAGTGGACCAGGGAATAGTATTCCTTAGATTAGTCAGGAAAATATAATGAGATTAGTTAAGTAATGTTTTTCTGTATCTGTGTTATTTTAATATTTCATGGGGTTGAAACTCAGGACAATACAGCATCTCTGTTTACAATTTTATTAACGGGACAAACCAAAATATCTTCACATTTGACACAAGCAGGGATAAATCCAGCTGTTATATCCATTAAAGAGTTTAGCTCCATTCTGACACAGGGACAGGGAAACCCTCCTGACTGCCATTCTTCTGGTATGCATAACTCCTTTTAGGACCCTTTCAGGACTCTCTTCAGACCCAACAAATCTATTATACATCAGTGCATTGTATTTTAAATGTTCCTGTGTGCAGCCTGTGACAGCAAGAGGTACTGCCAGCTATGCCAGGAGAAGTAGGACAGTGAATGTGTAACATATGTCAGCACAGCTAGCTGGAATTGTGTAAAGAATTATATGTTAATTGAATATCAACTGATTTGTACAGATGGTTGTGTTAAAAATGCATTTGTAAAGTTGATTGTGTTAAAATGTACCAAGAATGGGTCCTGATTGTGTTGTAACTGAATTAAATATGTATGTTTTAAAACAAAATACTGGAAGAGAAAAGGTAAATCTCAGTCCCAGCTAACCTTGAAAACTAGTTGAAATTAAATTAGGCCATAAAGATTGAATCTTAATGTTCTAGATGCAGCCAGAGACAAAATGTCTGGGAAACCAAGTATTAGGAAGCCTTCTTTATTGTGTCTAGGAGGTAGTTAAATACTACTATGGAAGGGTAGAGGTTTGAAATTGTTTTCTGACTTCCAGGAGCTGCAGCAGTTCTAGCAAAGATCTATCTGTGTGTATGGTAACACATAGGTGCTAAAATCCTGACAGCTTCTAATGTTGGTGATAGTGTGGGAAATTGAGTCAGATTATCAGATGTGATGTCATTCTGTAAGCTATCCCAGAAATAATATTTAGATATTATATTGAGAAGTCCCTCAGTCAGACTGAGCAGTCTTTTTCTGGAACCTGACATAAAAGGATCCTTCATCTTCTTCATCTTGCCTTGCTCTAGTAAGTGGACCAGGGAATAGTATTCCTTAGATTAGTCAGGAAAATATAATGAGATTAGTTAAGTAATGTTTTTCTGTATCTGTGTTATTTTAATATTTCATGGGGTTGAAACTGTGGTGTTTACTGTAAATAGATAGTTTATATTTTCATGTTCTTTTATTATTTATTATTAAATACATTTAAACTTTTCATTGTGGTTGGTCCTTTTGGAAAATATTTAAGCTTTGAGAGTATTTGCATATATTTATTTGGTGATAACTCTGGCCAGTCCTGAAAGTCTTATGGCATAATCAACATTACCATTGGTATTAGTATTAACTTCTCTCAGAATCATTTTTAATAGCCTTATAGTAACTGATTGGTGGCAGTTAATCTACTTTATAGTCTGGGCAAAATTGGTAGAGCAGATAATTTGTGCCAGCGTTCCACAGGTGTGTGTGTATGTCAAAATTAAATCTCAAACAGTGTGTGTGTCAGTTACTTGCAACAGAGACATGAAGCACTGGGTTCACAGAGATGGTGGTAGAGGACTTGGCTTGGACACTTGCCTGAGGACTTAACTCTGCAGCTGTGCCAGTGGAGACCATTACTGAAGACCTGGGTAGATACAGAGAGAGAAACCCAGACCCTGGGCTGAGTGTGTTCCCTGTGTGCTCTTAAGGGAAATTGTGGTTGATGTAGAAAGGTCTGCATCTGGAAATACTTAGTGTATCCATTTGTATTCCAAGTGAACGTCTCTCTCCAGTGTCAGTGGTGAGGATTCAGGTTCCTTGATTACTAGCCCAGAAAGAGGACATCACATAGTCATCCTTATTAACTCCAATCTCCTTGCCTGTTTCTGAGTTAGTACCTTAAAGGGACCAACCACCATAGTGCTGCATGACCTTTCTGAGGTACCATATTTAAAGGGACTAGCTGCCACAGTGATACAATGAGTAAAATATTTAAATGGAGGTAGCAATACAACATACAAGAGATGCTGGAAATATATGCTGATATTCAAATTCAGCAAGAGAAAACCTGCTTCATATGAGAGGCATGAGACCCAATCTCACGAGTTACAATAAAAACATACAGTTTCTGGTTTTATCAAGTACAAAACAATTTTATCTGCAAATAAAGTCAACTTTTTTTGATCAACATACAAATTATAGCCTTTAAATTCTGAGTCCCTATTTTGCACCTGATAAATCCAGAAAGTAACATTTTAGTGTTATGGAACATTCTAAGATAGTTTTGAGTCTTTTCAGGATGCACAATTAATGAAGATAAACAAAAAAGAAATAAAACATACACTTTGAAACCCATGGTTAAGCCACTAGAATTTTTCTTTGCAGGGGTCTTTAGTTATACAGCTATTAGTCATTCACATAAATTGTCTATAATTCATTCACAAAACCCATAGGTATCTTCCAATCACAAACACCAAAATGAGAGATGGCCATAACTTTACAACAGAATATCAGATTAATGGATTACTCATGCCACTCTGCCTCATTAAATTACATTAATATGAAAAGTCCTATTATCTAATAGTGCATTAACATGTAAATGGGTTGTGACACCCCTGCACTGGCCTAGTAATCAAGCAGCCTCAATCCTCACCACTGGCAACAGTGAGGGATGTACACATTGGGGGGGATAAGTACACAAACAGAAAAGTGCAATTTCCCTTAAGAGCACACAGAGACCACAGTCAGTCTGGGGGCTTGTTTCTCACTCTTTCTCCAGATCTCCAATAAGACTCCTGACTGCCACAGCTATAGGGTTAACATCTCAGCTGAGGGGTCAAGCCATGACCTCCAGCACCCTCTCTGCCCAACCAGTGCAACTTGTCCCTTCCCAAGTAGCTGACAAACACACACTTTGAGATTTGATTTATATACAACACACAGACACTCCTGGGGAAGGCTGACACAGGTTTACTAGCTATGCCGCCTTCTGCCCAAACTATAAGATAGTTATTACTGCCACCAACCCCTTCTTATGAGCTACTATAAGGCCCTTACAAAGGGTGGCCAATCCTACTGTGTAATGTTACTATTATCCAAATGGTAGTTTTTGACCAAGTGCCAGGCTATTAGGAGTGGCCTGTACAGTGTCACTAAATACATATGCAAGTACTCTAGAGCTTAAATATGTCTACCAGATATCAGCCAGAAAGATGGGTTTAGATATATTTAATAATAATAAAAGAACAAGACAATACTCAGAAAACAAACACAGTTACTTCAGACTTTAGAATCACAGGAAATATTTTAAAACAACATTGCAGGACAGTTTCAAATAAATACAGAAAACATCGAGACTAATCTTTACTATATTCCTATATATATCTAAAATAAGTTATTGTACTCTAGTTACTTACTATTAGCAGGACAAGTGCAGATGGTGATGATGAGAGATGTTTCCAGGTCAAAGACAAAATGCAAAATGCATAGTCTCTCTCTAAGAGAGTTCTTAAATTAATATCACACATTTTACTGCTGGGCTAGCCTGGATAACATCACTTTTTGTCACCTGACTTCAGTTCTCAGGCTAAACCAGAAACTAATAGAATTTTAACATATCTGTGTGAGAAGTACATCGCTCAGAAGTTTACAGATCTTGGAAGTCATAAAACAATAAAACGATTTTAAATTTTAAACCTGGTAATTATTTCTGTTTCAAGACAATACAAAAACTTCTAGCTCTAGACATTGTGTCTGCTTGCTGCATTGAAACAAACTTTTATAGCACATCATAAAGCACTTAATTTCAACTTATTTTCTTGAAGTTTTGTAAGGTAATCTTTTATTTTCCAGCTGGGTATGCTGTGGTTATATTCTTAAAGCTCAGTACATAACATACAGTTCTGTATAAATCCTATCAATATTCACAAATGACATAGGATTATTTACAAAATTCCAGATAGCTGGGCTGGCAGTGTCACATGGGTCAAACTGTACTTCACATAACATTACAGTAGGACAAAGCATGGTCATTAATAAAACTATCACACATTGCAAACGACCACCACATAAAAAACAGAAAGGTACTTTGTACAGTCCAAACATATCAGTGAAGCATCTCCAAAAATACAGAACAAAAACAGGTTTAGTTCCACAACATGATTTAATGAATTGCACTTTATGAGTTAACTGAGGTTAGGTTCTAATGAAATCTATGCTTTGAATGCTATATGGACAAAAGTGCTTATTCAGATTTTTGGACTACAATATATGCTTTAATTCATTAAATCTTATTGTGGAAGTAAACCTGTTTTTTTTTTCCTGTGTTTTGAGACATGTTTCACTGACGTGTTTGGATTGTGTAAGGATATTAGATTTACCAAGCTAGTGTGAGGAACTATGCAAGTGTTGCACTTTTGGTTATACACCCGAAAGGTAGACACATATAACAGTGGAAATGACTACATTTTCCGATCACATACTAAATGCATAAATTGATAAGCAGAATCTGTCTAAACACATGTGGCAACTGGATTACCCACACAGAGATTTTACTGAAAGGATACAGGCAAAAACAATTTGTCCTACATGGACAAAGTCCTGTCACTATACTTGGTATCCTACAGACTGCTAAAAGATAATCCTGTGACTGACCTAAAAGATTTCCTCTGACCCAATACTGATGGACCTACTGCACATCAGCAAGTGAAATGGCATCAGAAATATTCAGTCCTGGAATGTAAGACTTCTGCAACATCAACTGAATGGTTGGGAGGGACAAGTTTATCTCACAGAGGATACCACTTCTCTAGAACAGACTTCTCATCCACGTAGAACAAAGCTAATCTTTGTCCATATTCAAGCACAACTCAGATATATGAATGGGTAATGGATAGAGGCAGCGCCTGCATTCGTGATTACCACCCAAGGGTTCCCTTTAATTATATATGGTATAGTCCCAGTTATTCTCACTAGAGGTAATATATATAATTATTGACCATGGAGTGAGTAAGGTCAATGTGATACCAAATGGGATAGGCTAATTCAAGTACCAAAAGGGAAACTGGGTAGGCTTAAAATGTCTCATAAAGGCAGTTAGAATAGTACTCACCTATGAACCTATAAACTTATATCAGGATAAAAAATCGATCCCAGAAGAATCTTTGTGTCTCAGTTATATGGGATAACACAACATTTGCTGGGACCATGAACTGAAATTCTGCATATTAAATAAGCTTAGCTAGTATTGTATCTCAATGCATTGATATTGAATCAGCCTTTTAAACAAATCTACCATATGTACTAAACAGTGCATTTGTTCCATTTTCATTACAATTGGGCCCAGTGTGAGAAATCCTTAATCCACCATCAGCTCATTTAATTCTATGATGACTTGCAAAGGACAAAAAAATGATCAGCACAGGATAATGACAAAGTTAAGCCTGCATGCTGGATTGTCTGGTGACTGTTGTATAGCAGATTTCAAGACTGGAGAGTTCCTCATCAGTTTTGATTTAGACAGAGTTAATGGTGTACAGTGGTCTTTCCTCAATGACTATGCAAAAATGAGGGTTTATCTTTCGTACCAATGTGCAGTGGTAGTGGGTAAGCAAATTAAATATGCTTAACAGAAAGAGTATTGCTGAGTCTCTACAGAAAATCAAAAAGAAGTACTTGTCCATCCATTCTGATACTGAGTTGAGTAGGATATCTTACCTGGATCAAGATCTAATCCCCCTGATTTTCTATTTTTTTAATTGGTGGAACAAATGTCATTCTCATTCCAGACAACTAACTGCTGAAATCTGTTTAAAATCTGACTGAAGTTATAGTTACTTTCACTGAAGCTCTCAGCTTGCTTTTTTCATCAGCAGACCCTCTCATTTATTGTATTCAAAACATTTAATAATAAGGTTTTCCAGGATATAATTGTTTTTGAACGTTGAAGTAATCCAGTGGGCCTTTTCTATAAGTGGAATGAGGTTGAACTGATGTCCCAATAAGCTATAACTGTACTCCTGTTTGCACTTTGATGTCCATGCAGGTGTAAATCCATCACTTTTTGCACGCCAATGTGAAAGGACAATTTAAAATAGCTAATCTACAAAGATGCCTTTCAGACTGAGTAAACTTTTATTTCTTAGGAAAAACTCATGCAGTCATAGAAGAATTCTACACAGATATTAACCAGGATTGAACCCAGAACACTAAATACTATGATACTCATTCACCCAGATTTCTAAAAGGGCTAGCATACTTAAAAGACTTGGTGTCAGACAGTGCAAAGATGTTCACTGACTACAAAAGGGATACCCATGACTATACTGGCCACACTGTAGTACTAAGGAGGTGCTGTGTCTTTTATAACAGTTACATTTGTAGTGCAGGGTCTACGTGTCGGGTCATAGGTTTGATTCTGGCAGTCTAAGCCTTTTCTGGCTAGCTCCAAACATGTGCAGTCCTGTCTGGGCAGATGCACCTTCCTTCTGTTCTTTGGGAAATAAAATATTTTCAAAGGATGGACCAAATCTTAAGGGGAGGGGAAGTGACATAAATTCAAATGCTACTATCGAATAATTACAAAGAGCAGTGTGCACACATCTGTTTACTATTTTCCTTTGTCCCTCATGACAACTTTTCAGTCTTTCTGTAACAGTAAGGCACACAGAGTTAAAGCTATTAGCTGCTAAGGAGCTTTAGTACATTATCCACGTTTCGATTCCATCTGTGCACTTGTTTTCCAGTGATTTTAAACAAGCCACTTAACCTGATTATAGGTCCATAGTCAAACCGGAATGGGCATTTTAGACAGAAAAGATAGCAAACAGTTTATAATAGTCTAAAATTCCTACTTCTTGATATTATCCAGGGAAAATTTTCTCAGTGAGGATTGAGTCTTTCTTATTTTCAACCCAAGTGAGAGAAACAATAATGATTTAAAAGGAAATGCTCAGAATGGAGTCAATGATAGGCCAATCATTTTTTTCAAAGATGTGAGAGGAAGTGATAAATTAAAATGAAAGGTAAATAAACAAGCTAAGTTTCATAGCCTTTAAGACTTTTTTTAAAACACCTTAATGCTAGTCCAATGCACATGAGTAGGTTGTACCAGCATCCTGCTGGTGACCAGTTCTCAGCAATAGAGTCAGGGAGTTGTATCAAATCAGCAGGATATGGACAGGGCAATTCTTTTCCACATCTCTGTAGGGTATGCTAGGCCAGGGAGAAGAAAAATATCCTTGGTGGAGACTAGAGTTATTACAAAGACCAGCAGCTAAGGATACGGGTGGTGACAAAATGTATGAGGTGGGCCCATAAGTGAGCACTTTACCCTGATGCTACTGCACACCAACATCAAGACAGAAAACCCTGTGCACACTTCCTGCTGTGTACCCTTGTAGTGTAACAACAAAGATGAATGTACCATTGCTCACTTGTACTCGGGTAAGGTGATAAATGATGGAATAGCTATACTAGCATGAAGGCTCATGGCTCAGTACCTACACAGCAGGTTAGAAGTGGTAGGAAGCCATAGCTAAAAGAAAACTGCAGAAAATGACCAGAGACATGCAATTCTCTTGCAAAAAAAAATAAAGATATTTAAACCTTTTAGAAAGTTTTAGTTTAGCATAGCTCTTCTTCTATCAGGTATTTGCATTTATATAGAGCACCTGCTGCCTACATTGTTTACAGCTAAGATGCAAATTTCATCAGCAAATTCTGTATGTACGTTAATTCCAGTTGTATCTTCATTATAGTTATCTCGTGAGCAGCACCTAGTTGGCAATCAAGCAGCCTACTATGTGGTATTAGTTGCTTTTTAAAGGGTCTGTCTGTTGTCTCACCACCCAGAAAAAGAGTATTTTGTTCAATGCCCACAGCATACCTCTCAGCTGTTCAGTTACAGAACATTCCCGATTTTACCTCATATTTTTAGCATGTCCCTTGTAAAAGTTTAGACTTTTCAGTAAAACACAAAGGATTAAAGTCAGTCACTAATGCTAAACATTAGACTTTCCAAAATCTTATAGTTCAAAAATGCATAGTTATGTAAAACCTGTTGTTCTATTAACTTTTTAAATGAATTAGAGTAATATTTAAAAATTGTACCTGATTTTACATCACTGTCCTACCTTTATTTCTAAATGTGTCCAGAATTCATGAGCAAAGACATTGACAGGTGTGATCCACAAAAGTATAACTGTAAAGGTACAGAGTTTAAAGCTGGGATTCTTATGTACCCTCCCTCCATCCAATCTCTCTAAACCTCACAAGGTATAATTTCAGCATAAACTGTGTATCTACAGACATAATGATCTTTTATAACAATGGGAAATTCAAAATATACTGTTTAGGGAAGCAACATGAATGAAAATATAGAATTTGCAGCATGCCAGTAGTCATAATCTGACCTTCAGAATGTGAACAGACATCTAATTGAATGTATTAATCTAATTAAATTAAGCCACTGCCAAATCAACAATGATTCAGCAAAATGGATTTGTTTGCTCTGTGCATGAATCTCTGGTAGATATCCAATCAAACATTTATGGCTAAATGGATGAGAACTTTAACATTATAGCCTAATAAAAGCCCCATACTGCGTGATTAAATAAAAAGAAAAGCCGTAAAAAGAAAAGGCATAATGATGGTTAACATGCAGGTCAGTTACAATTTAATTGTCACTGCACTTCATATCTAACATATCAATTTTCTGCTGCTTAGCTGAGCAGAAAACAGCGACATAACAAGTGCAGTGGGGCCCACTGACTACTTATCAGAATCGCTTCTCCCCCTACATTGGTCGACTGACTGCCTTAGCATCTGTGTGAAGTCTGTGTGCTTTAATAGGATACTGCTGTTGAAAGCTCCTGCCGACTGTGTTCTCTCTGTACTCAGCACATGACTGAAGAGTAAATCAATCCCATTCGCAAGAAATACGCTGTGATTAGGTTGTTTGCACTGCAGCTTACTACACTAGAGAAAAATTGCAGATATGCAAAGTATGCAGATTTGTATTGCCTTCTTTATTGGTTAAGTAACAAGATATCTTGGCAACATAATGATGTACTTTTATTTAGGAGTTCATAGGGGAGCATTCTTCTCCCGCTGCTTGTGTATTATACTTCTGAACCTCAGAATATTTTTTCTGCAGCTGCTCATTATATGGTGCAGTATGCATGAAGAGATAAGAGATGGCATTCATCATGGATAATGCATTTTTTTAATCATGTCTCCTATTGTGTTAAAATGTACTATACTGTGTGCGCCTATGATGCCTAATTTCAAGAATAACCAAACTAATAATGTAGGTTATGTTACATGACAAATGCAACTCACACATTCCACATTAACGCATGCCTTGGTTTAGACCATTATTTTATACATTTTACAATTATTCATTTTCATATATTCACATCCCAGCTAAGTTCATAATAAATAAACTGTCTTCTGTATAAAACAATATGTGAGAAAAGGGTCTAAAAGTTAATGTAGACTGCCATATGTTCTCAGGTATAGCATTAGTCCTTTAAGCTTTTTGTACCACTACGTTAATGAATAGACTTGCACAAGAAATCTACAACATTAGACTGCAAAAGAAATTCATCAAAATAGTGACAGCAACAGGCTTAACATGACATAGCAAAGAAAATAAAAATGGCACAGAATTCACTAAGTATGGTGTGACAGTCAGTACAAGTTAGATACTAGATTATAGCAGAAGTTTAAGGTATGGGCTGATGGTATGTGACCACCATTTGTCAGAACTAGATAGGCACTAGATTAAGGCAGACATGTAAGATATGGTCTGTTAGTATGTTACCCCCCCATTAGTCAGTACGAGTTAGATACTAGATTATAGCAGAAGTTTAGGATATGGGCTGATAGTATGTGACTACAATTAGTCAGTACTAGTTTAGGTACTAGATTAAGACAGACGTGTAAGGTATGGTCTGATAGTATGCTACCCCCATTAGTCAATACAAGTTAGATACTAGATTATAGCAGAAGTTTAAGTTATGGGTTGATAGTATGTGACCAGCATTAGTCATAACTAGTTAGGTGGTGCAGAAATGCAAAAAGCAATATTTATCAGAAGCATTCAAACAACTTTTTAGGAATAACAACTTGTCACATGAAATGAATCACATTGTATATCTAGCAATGAACAGTGACTACTGCATTCTCACATTTCCTTGCCAGTACTGGATTTTGAGGTGATTAGTATTTTTTTTTTATAGGAGCAAAGACAGCGTGTTGTGTAGTATTGTTTGAGGAGGTTTTCTAGAGATGGGCAGATGTTGGGTTTATGTTCTATGCTATGGGCAGTAAGTAGCTGAGAGTATATTAACGGATCAGGTAGTTTGTGTCACTGTACCTTTTCTAAGTCTAAGCAGTGGGGAGCATGAAATGTGTGTTAAATGTATATATGGCTGCTTTGTTATAGCAAGCTTCCATTTAATTTAATAAAGGCTTGCAGGCTGGTTAGAATGGGTGATGCATAAAAAAAGAGGATAGTAGGTAGGATGTGGCTAGGGTTTTCTGGAGGATTTAGTCAGTTAAGATTTGTTCTGGTACATAAAACCTATTTTTTTCATGTGTTTTTTGATGGAGTGGGTGATGTGGGAGTCAAATTTTAGGTTCTTGTCTATTATGACTCCTAGCAGTTTTATTTATTATTTATTATTTATTTATATTTGTTGACCAGGATAATCTGACTGGACACAGGTCCTTTTTCAGCAGAGGCCCGGGGAGAAAAGCTCCACAATAAAAACAACAATTAATTACAAGTTACAAGAAGTATAGTTACGTTTTGTTTAACAATAGTAGTAAACAGTTATAATTCAAAATGAAATTATTTACTTGAATGGTACAACACTTATATCATTGATGCCATAGACTAACAAGTATTTTAATAGCTGAGCTAGCAG
The DNA here is from genome assembly GCF_019279795.1 of Protopterus annectens. Taxonomy (NCBI): domain Eukaryota; kingdom Metazoa; phylum Chordata; order Ceratodontiformes; family Protopteridae; genus Protopterus; species Protopterus annectens. Next base: position 57,100,155 of record NC_056727.1, on the reverse strand, counting down.
CTATTACCCTTGAATAACAGTGGCTAAGATTACAGCTGAGATATAGGTTTACAAGCAATGTATTTGGCTGCAATCCGAGGTAGTTAGAGGAGTGGAAGAAAGGGATTAGAGAGATTGGGGTAGAGATGTTAGAGAGGTTTGTTACAGGGGCATGTCCAGTGCTCTTTTAGATGAGATTTTGGAGCAGCTTTGAAGTTAGTATGTGATGACACAGACGTTATAGTGTGAGGAAGGATATTCCATAATTTTGCTATGGAGTAAGAGAAGAGAGCTTCTCCAGCAGAGTTCCTGGTTTTAGTTACCTGTAATTGATGTTTGTTGCTGGAGCATAGTGGCCTGGTGGTATGATAGGGTTGGAATAGATTTTGGAGGGAGGGGACTTTTAGAGGATGATTTAGTAGTTTGTGGGTGAGTGAGAGTTGGTACCATTGAAGGAGGTGAGGGAGTTCTAGCCAGCATAGTTCAGTAAGTGAGGTGCAGTGGTGACTATGGCAGTTTGCACCAGTGGCAAACTTTGATATTTTGTTGTAGCAAGCTTCGAGTTTACCTAACTCACTTTGCCTTACATTGGTAAATATTGGAGAGGCATAGAGTAGGGTGGAGATAAAGTGGCTATTTGCAACTGAAATCTTGGCTGTTTTGGTGAGGAATTGCTTATTTCTGTATAAAGCTCCTAGTTTTTGTCTACTTTTTTATGGTTAATGAGATGTGGATGTCAAACTTGAGGTTATTGTCAATTTCAACTTCAAGTAGTTTGGTGTGGTCTGTTGGGGGATAATGGTGTTGTCATTGACTTTAATATTAAATTGGTGGGTGTTTAGATTGTGTTTGGTGGTTGGAAGATGAGGAGTTTTGTTTTGTTTGGGTTAAGTATTAATTGCGCATCTGAAAGCCAAGTTTCAACTGAGGAAAAGGCTTCCTGTGTGGTCTTTTGAAGTTCAGGTAGGGAGTGGGCTGAGCAGATGATGGTGGAATCATCTGCGTACTGTATGAGAGTGGCCTGTTTGGTAGCAGAGGCTAGATTATTAGTGAATATGGAGAAGAGTAAGAGTCCAAGGATGGATCCTTGGGGAACACCTATTGAGACAGGGTGTTGGGAGGATATATCATTATGCCAAACAACGGATTGATGGCGGTCAGTCAGTTAGCTCTGGAACCAGTTTGTGACAGATTGAGAGAAGGATAGAGTATTGAGGACAGTGATGAGTTGTTTATTTATAAGAGTCCATGTCGAATGCTTTAGATAGGTCTAGGAAAGTTGCAGAGCTGAAATAACCATTGTTTTATGTTGAAGGATTGTATTAGTGAAAGCAAGTAAGGTGGTGGTTGTACTGTGGTATGGTCGGAAACCATGTTGTGTGTTAGACAGGAGGTTGTTAGCAAAGAGGTAGCCTAAAACCTGAAAGTGAATGCATCTTTCAAGTATTTTTGATAGAGGATACAGAATTGCTATGGGCCGGTAGTTGGTGAATTCTGTGGAGTGCCCACCTTCGGTCATGGTGTTATTAAAGGATAGAGTGTTTGTTGTTTGATATTTAAATGTGAACAGTTCTAATTTTCTTTCTTTGGCATTTAGGGTTAACTGGTGAGATGTGAGCCATGCCTTAATGCAGGAGAAAGAGTCATGAGTTATTTGCTGAAGTAAAAGGAGGCTTGGGGTTGAGTATATTAAGGTGGTACCATTGCCATACTGTGTTGTGGTTGCATTTTTGCTGACTTTATGTATTATAGGTTGTTTGTGAAGATGTCAAAAAGTTTAAGGCCTTGTAAGGAGCCTTGAGACACTCCTACACTGGCAAGAAGGAAAAGGGAGACATCATATTTGTATTTTATGGCTTGCATTCTGTTAGAGAGATAGCCAATAAACCAAGAAAGAGGTGCCTAAGATAAGGAAAGGGGTGATAGTTTGCTAATTAGATGTTGGTGGGACACAGCATCAAAGGCTTTTGACATATCAGGGAGGATACTAGGTTGCCATTATTTCTGTTAGTATTTATGGTTTTAAAGAAAAGGATAAGACAGTTGTCATGCTGTGGTGAAGTCAAAACCTTGCTGTGTGAGAGACAGGAGATTGTTGCTGATAAGATAGGTTAGAAGGAGGGAGTGAGTGCATTTTTCCAATATTTTGGAGTGGAAGGAAGGATTGCTATAGGTTGGTAGTTGGTGATATCAGTGGTGGTTCCACCTTTGTGCAGTGGTATAATATGTGGTTTTCCAGAGAGAAGGTTCATATTTTTCTGTGATGGATCTATTAATAAGTGCATCAGCTGCAATATTAGAGGTATTTAGATAGCAAGTTGTTGGCTACACAGGCCATGATTTTTAGTTGTTTGAGATATTTTATGATAGCTAACATATGTACTGGCTGAAAGGAGAAAAGAAAGGTGTTATCATTATGGTTGGATGGGATGAAGATGGTGGAGGGGGGTTAGTTTCTAGGAGATTTAGAAGTCATCTCATCTGCTTTCAGTTTGTGACAAGTACTCTTCTCATCTGCTTCCAGTTTGTGAGTGGAACCCATATTGTCTGCTTCCAGTTTGTAAGTGGAACTTTTCTCATCTGCGTCCAGTTTGTGAGTGGAACCCATATTGTCTGCTTCCAGTTTGTAAGTGGAACTTTTCTCATCTACTTCCAGTTTGTGAGTGGAACCCATATTATCTGCTTCCAGTTTGTGAGTGGAACTCTTCTCAACTGATTCCAGTTTGTGAGTGGAACTCTTACCATCTGATTCCAGTTTGTGAGTGGAACCCATATTGTCTGCTTCCAGTTTGTGAGTGGAACTCTTCCCATCTGATTCCAGTTTGTGAGTGGAACCCATATTGTCTGCTTCCAGTTTGTACGTGGAACTCTTCACATCTGATTCCAGTTTGTGAGTGGAACTCTTCCCATCTGATTCCAGTTTGTGCGTGGAACCCATATTGTCTGCTTCCAGTTTGTGAGTGGAACTCTTCTCGTCTGATTCCAGTTTGAGTGGAACTCTTCCCATCTGATTCCAGTATGTGAGTGGAACTCTTACCATCTGATTCCAATTCGTGAGTGGAACCCATATTGTCTGCTTCCAGTTTGTAAGTGGAACTCTTCTCATCTGATTCCAGTTTGTGAGTGGAACTCTTCCCATCTGATTCCAGTTTGTGAGTGGTCTTGTGGCATTAGAGATGCTGGGCATCAGTATTGTTGTCATTCATTCTGTTGATAGCTGGGTGGTCTTTATCTTGACTTGAAGATGCCAACCTGCAATCACAGTCAGCCCAACTGTCATTTGTAATTTATTCACTATTTGTGGAGTTCAAGATAATTTTTTACAATAAATTTTGGGCTTATCTTTTAAATACCTAATATCCTCTCTTCACTCTGAAGAAGTTAATTGCTAGGGAACATAAACTAATTTTTGTAAAGCAGTATTTAGTGCAACAATATTTGTTTAGTTTTCTTTATCAAGATGTCTTCCCACATTGTGCAGTTTTTGTTTGTCACATTCACCTGCAAAAGACAATGGGCTGGATTTATTAACAGCCCTAAGATAGTATGCTATTTGGTATTCATTTAATGTCTGTGCAGAATGCGTAGATCCACCAAACAACCGGAAATGGTAAAATATGCTAATGAAAACAAAAAGAGTCGAAGTACATGCTAATCAACCAATCCAACATGGCAGAGCTATTCAGGAAGGTATAAAGCAATTGTGCACACTCACTGTAGGATTTTGACCTGTACATCAAAACTCTTTGGAATACAGCATGATTACTCTTACAAGAAAACTTTAGGGGTTGCTGCTGCTATTATTATGCTGTATATGCAACAGGCTTTATATGAAGGTGCTGCTGCCAGACATCAGGCAAGAAGAAGAAGAAGGGTGTTTAGACCGATTTGTCTTATCATGGACTGCATGACATGGAAATTGCTGAAAGATACAGGGTGGACAGGGAAACACTAGAGGAAATATGCAGCTTCTGCTGCTCCTACTTCAGGCCCCAGGTAAATCATGGAGAACCCATCCCAGTGGAAACAAAGGTATGTGTAGCATTATGTATACTAGCTACTGGTACTTTCCATAAACCCACTGGAAATATTAGCAGTGTCACAGGCCTCAGCTTCTTGAAAATATACATCTGTTTTTAAATTTAATACTACTACATGGAAGAGATTGCATCTGTTTTCCATGTACACCACATGAGCGAGCAAGAGCAATGCAGGAACTGTATGCAGCACAACACGTCTCTGATGTGTGGAGGCCATAGACTGCACACAGTTAGAAATAAAAGCCCCAGCTGGTGAACAGGGAAGGAGGTACATCAACAGAAAATGTTTCCACACTGATTGTCACTAATGCCTAAGGTATCATTATCATCTACAATGCTTGTGCAAGTAACCCAGGCAATTTGCACAACTCAGACATATGACACATTTGTGAGCTGTACGCCAAGAATGTTAGGTATGACAATCCTCAAAGCCATCTAACGAGGGGAGAAGGTTCTGCACCGGAGCCCTAACTTATGACAACCGTGAGAAGCCCACACAACTCCACTGAGCAAGGATACAATAAGGTCCACAATCAAACTAGGAATATCACACAACTTGTGTTTTATTTGCTTAAATCAAGGCTACTGGGTCTGGACACATTAGGAGGTGCACTGCAGTACAACCCAGGTAGCTTTGCCAAAATACTTATAGCCTATATTATGTTACACAATATAATTCTCAGGAAACAACTTCAGAAAAGATAGGAAGGGGCAGGATCAATGTTTCAAGGACCACAGGCAGGGCCAGCAGCAGCAGGTACAGATAAGGAGTCTCAGGGAGTGCCACCAGCTGTAGATGGTGGTGGCGGATGGAGGCGTCCACAGTATGCCTTGGCACAGGATAACAAAGAACCTGGCTCAGGATAACAAGCAAAGAATAGCCCACACAATTACTACCTAGGTCAAAGCCTAAAATCCAATGCAGTACAAACAGAAAAACTGAAGACTGACTACACAGCCTTTATTAACCTTCCAATGGCTGTATTCCAATAACATCAGACAGGGGCAGTTCCCAAGGACACAGTTTGTACCTGCAGCAATGACAAGGTAAGTGTGGAACCTGTAAAGAAAAAAAAAGTTTTATAATTGATTATTCTCATATGGAAATATGTATATGCCCATAAGCATAGCATTTGTCTGAGGTGTCTAGTTATGTCAATAATATCTCATCTGTTAGATTTTTGCAATATACAGTAAGTTATGTATTAGAAATAATAGTGCGCATCAAGCATTTTAATTGACCACCATCTGTAAAACATGCAACAGGTCAATTATTTCCTCATTTGCACCATTATGCCATGAAGCAAGACTGAAGTATCTAATGCTTCCACTGCTGTAATGACAAATGTGGTTCATCAAGTATAGACTCATTCACAAATGTGTAGTAACAAGAAATCAACAGCTTTGCTTCTGCAATACATATTGATATATGCAAGCATGTAAATAAGCAAGCATTAGCTATCCACTGTTTGCATCAGACATATATGCAACTCTAAATCACAAAGACGTGCAAAGGGCAGGGCACAGTTATCATCACTGGGGGGTGGGGGTTGGGAGCCAAGGCTGACACCAAAGACATGAGTGTGTGGAAGTAAGAAACACATGTATCTGTCAGAGTGTACAATGTTCAGGACCAGTAATACCAGATGCACAGCACTCAATAGTTCTGTTTAAAGAGTTTGCATGTGTATGAGGTGGCATGGGCAAGTGAATTTTTTTTCTGTGTGTGTGTGTGTGTGTGTGTGTGTGTGTGTGTGTGTGTGTGTGTGTGTGTGTGTGTGTGTGTGTGTGTGAGTGTGTGTGTGTGTGTTTGTGTGTGTGTGTGTGTGTGTGTGTGTGTGTGTGTGTGTGTGTGTGTGTGTGTGTGTGTGTGTCTGCATGAACACAATCAAGTACTGTGCTAACACAATGTCCTGACACCTCAGACAGGAGTGGATTGTGCATGGTAGAGGAGTCAGTTCAGCCTAATTGCTCCCGACCACAAGAACCACCTCTGCCAAGAGTTGCAATGCTACTTCAAAGACCCTGGCTAGAAGTTGGGGTGCTAGCTGAACATGAGTGATATACTGTACGCTGGATGAATTCTCCTCATGACTATGCCCAGGATCATGACCTCATGCCCTGCCATGTCTGGGGATGGACACAACAATCACCGACAGAACAGTGGATGTAATGTCACTACAGGAGTGGGATCTTGCATGGCCATGTCTGCTAACAACAGATGATGTAGTGGCTCTCCAGCCAAGTGGATGCCCACCCTCCTCCAAAAGATGTTCCATCACAGATACTGCCTAATCCAGTGTGTTATTCATCCTATTCACAGTGTTTCCCGCATGGATCAGGAAGTCACTCACATTGGAATGCACAGCATTGAGTAGTTGCACTATGTCTTCCAAGGCCATGGTGTAACATACCCGTGCATCCGTTACAGCCCAACACATACATTTGGTACTACCTAAGGAAATTTCAGCATCAGGAGGAGGATAGGAAACAGGCCTACTCTGAATACTCCTACCAACCTAGTGGGAGAAGCAATCAGGTCTGCAACCAGAGTAGCCATGCTATTGTGATAAATGGTGTCACCTTCAACCTGTCCTCAAAGGTCTCCATGTTAGGGGTATGTGTAGGCATACTTAATGTGTTTGAAATATGGGCAGGGGAGGTGTGACTCACTACCTCAGTGCCAGACTTACCCTCTGCACCTCCAAACTGTGCCTTGTCATCACCATCATCATCAGATGCTACTGATATTCTGACATCAGGTGGTAGAAGTTTCACAGTGCTATTCTCAGGATCACCTATGATAATGAGCAATAAACATAACAAAAAGACAAACAGAGAATAAAATTGATCACATATTTTCCTTATTTAAAAGGTATGTTAAACTCGAACCAGTGCTAAAGCAACACAAATGTTAATGTCATGTACACCTGAATCTACCTTATAGACAATAATACCAATAGTCAAATGTATGCTTTTGAAGTGCAGGTGGGCTGGCAGCCTGCAATCCATACATGTCTGTATGTAAGGAACAGTAAGGAAAGAAGGTTGATAAGTATCATTGTGCAGATGAAACAATTAAAAAGAACAAGCTTCTTCTTCACAAGCGCAGACTAATAATATTCATATACAAAAATGTAGTGAATAATTGGAATCCCGCACAAAAAACACCCTCCTTTGTTTCCCCATGACCTTATCATCTGACTCATATTTATTGCTGGCTCTATATATATATATATATATATATATATATATATATATATATATATATATATATATATATATATATATATATATATATATATATATATATATATATATGTGTGTGTGTGTGTGTGTGTGTGTGCGTGTGTGCGTGTGTGTGTGTGTGTGTGTGTGTGTGTGTGTGTGTGTGTGTGTGTGTGTGTGTGTGTGTGTGTGTGTGTGCGTGTGTGTGTGTATCATACATCTGAGATATAACAATGGCACTTGCATTTTGCATACTTGGAAGGTCTGCTTGTGACACTCAGGGTCTGTTGTGCACACATGTATCAACATGAAGGATCCTGTGTGAACCCTCTGCCAAGCTTTCTGGATCACTGACAGTCGACAGAAACTCATGTTTCAGTAAGTGGTGGTTTCGTAGTAGGACCATGCCCCATACCCATCTGTTCTCAGGCAAATGCCGGTGCCCCACATTGGGCAGAGATTGTATTATCACTTTCCCAGTGTTGTATCTGGGAATAAGTTCTCCCATGCCCTCTGACAGCATTAATGTCATAACTGTCTTGGGCAGATTGGTCACCTCTACCTCTCCCTAACAGAAAAGCTCCAAGGTGATCTAAGGCCTGGATAATGACCTCATTTTCTGCATCAGTGGATAGTGGCTTGTGGGGTACAGATTTCGTCTTAGGTGCCATGTCTCTGTATGAGATGAAGCATAAAACAGACACATAATTTTATATATGTATATACATATATATATATATATATATATATATATATATATGTGTGTGTGTGTGTGTGTGTGTGTGTGTGTGTGTGTGTGTGTGTGTGTGTGTGTGTGTGTGTGTGTGTGTGTGTGTAAAACACAGACAGGATGGCTGTGAACTCAGTCATGTGTGAATGTATGTATCCATTATGCACACAAGTTAAAAGTTAAAGTTCCTCAAATAAGGTCAATATTGACTAAAGTTGACAGACAGATAAGTCCATTAAAATGATGTCAGTATTAATTGTGTGAGCTATGTGACCAATGAAAGAATTTCTCCTGTCCCATGTGCATTACCATTATCCTATTGCATTAGAGAATGTCCTGATATTGAGAGTACTGATGTGGCAAGGAAATGTGAGAAGGTTGAATGCAGCTCTGGTTATTGCTAGATATGTAATGTGATTTATTTTGTGTGCCAAGTTCTTATTCCCAAAAAGTTGTTTGAATGCTTCTGATAAGTTCATAGGTTCATAGGTAGGCATTAGGCTATTGGCCCTAAGGCCTATGTATGCCTAGCCAAAAGGTACCCTGGCTTTCGCCACCCAAGAAAATTATTTTCCTGTACCACTGTCGAGCAGAGCCACAAAAGTGATCCCCAGGGTGAATTTGCTATCTCCCATCCAATCATCAAGATTTTTCTTGAAGAGTGCTAATGAGGAGCTTTGTTTGATATAGATAGGTAGTTTGTTCCAGAGTATGGGAAGTCTCTGGGACAGGGATCTATTCCTCCAGCATGTTCGGTTTATTGTGGTGACAAGGTTTAGGTCCCTAGAGCGTGTAGCTCAGAGGGATTGGGATTTCTTTAAGTGGAGCATGTAAAAAAACTCTTGAGTTTGACAGCGTTGTGTGTTAGGCAGAGATCGCCTCTGAGTAGGCAATATGCGACGGAGTAAAGCTGCAGTTTTTTGAGACGGTCTGCGTAGGGCATCTGTTTGAGGCCGGTAATCCTATTTGTGATTTTGCCTTCTGTATTTCTGCACTACTTGATAGAGTAAGATGAACTTTCACAGCTTAAGACAGCTTACGAAAAAAGTGAAAAGTTTAGTGTAGCCTGCCTTATGTAGTGCAAACTAGCCTGGCAGCATTGCGTGGCTGTCAGCAGTCTGGGTAGTAGTTATTGAGGAAGATATGCTTGTTAGATAGCTTTCTCTGTGGCTCAAGCAGTAAGAAGAATGAGTTTAGAGAAAAAGGACAGCTGAGCCATGGTTTCAATCCACGTAAATGATAATTTTACAGAGGGTGGCCTTAATACATATGTAGTCACATTTTGTGATGTCATTGTATTGTTTAAAAAGCAACTGTTGTCACTATTGCTAACAACATGTAAGCTTTTTCCTGTCCAGTTTCACATTATTTTTCATTAACTACAAGTCTGATAATAAAGTACATTTCTGATGTTGCAATGACGTAATACGGCTGACTGTGTCACATTTCTTGCTCTGGTCATTGCTACATATACCCATTAGCTGCTTTTCATTTACTGTGAGTTATTTTGCTCTACCATATATTTTTTCTAATGACTTTTCCATTTGCTCTCCATTCTGCTACATGCAAACACAGTCCATTGCCTAAAGAAAAAGTGAAACATTTAGTTTAGGGTGCCTTATGTAGAGCAAATATGCCTGACATCATTGGTCTACCCTCCGCAATGTGGAGAGTGCTTACTGCAGAGAATGCACCTGACAGATGTCCAGTTCCATGGCACAAGGTGTAACTGAAGTGATTTGAGAGAAACAAGGCACCTGAAGTATTGTTCAAATCTTAATTAGAGACCACATTGCAATTACTCACAATATGTAATTTTTTGTCATTTTCATTTGCATTTCCTCTCCACATGACAGCCTTCAAACACGGTTCCCTACATAATGAAAATGTAAACAATTCAGTTTAGGCTGGATTTTGTAGTGCATGCACACACAACAATGGTGTGGTTTCCTCATCACTCAGAATTCTTTTTAAAAAGTCATGAAAGCAACGGATGAAGGAAAAACAATACACACTGCATACTCCAACCTGCCCAAAGATTTTTACACATCCCCCCACTCTGGCATAGTAGAAAAGCTAAATAAACAGATAATAAACTCATATGTCACATGCTAGATTGGCAGCTCACTCAAAAATAGGACGCAGATAATTAAAATAGGGTATGTTACCTCCACAAAGAGACCATTCACCAGTGGAGTCCCCCACGGTTCCATGCTGGAGCCTCTCCTCTTTGGCATCTACTTTTCTGAAGTAAAAGCCAATAGCAAAGGGCTCTAGCTAAGTTTGCAGATGACTGCAAGATAGGAGCAGTCATTGAATCCTCAAATGACAAGCCTTGTCTCAATTAAATAACTAGTGTCAAAAACATGGTCTGAAACTAAATGCCAAAAATACATTATTGCATCCTTTGGGAAGTCATATACCTCAGGGAACTACCACAATAATATGCCCCTAAAAACTGACCCAGTTGTTCAGAATTTGGGAACTTATGTGAACAGGCACCTAGCTTTTGACCAACATGTGTATTGTTGTGATGAGACTAGCTGGCATAATGGTTAAGGTCTTTGACTCCCATGCACAAGATACAAGTTTCGATTCTGACCTCTGACCAATCCCTGTTAGGAATTTGCATGTTCTCCCTGTGTCTCCATGGGGTTTCTCCCATGTCCATAAAACATGTTGAGTGTTTCCATCTCAAACTCACCAATGACTGGAGCAGTGGGCAGCAGCACAGACTCTACATGGTGCCCTATAGAAGGAAGAGTTGCACAGACCAACTGCTTTGGGCATCTACTGTGGTGTACAGTATCCTCAAGGTAGGAGAACACAGATCACAGACTGCACACTGTGGCAGGGCTAAGCAGTTAACGGTGTAAAATATGGCTCTAGGTAATTTAGTCATGTTGACTAATGTTGCCAAAATGTGCATGGGTAGTTACTTGTGATAAGTGGGTTGAGGACCTGGCCTACTCTGATCTATGCAGGGACCCTTGCTAATGTGGGATGGGGTGTATGTGCCCCTATTGGCCAGTGTGTGCTCACCATAAAACCCAGCAACCCTGGGTCAATAAGCTACTGGCTGTCTGGTGGTTTCCCAACCTGGGTCACCTGGGATAGCTCTGTTGAGCGAAAGCTGGATGTAAAACCAACCAACCTGCCAGACATGAACTGTGAATTGCTACTCTTAATGTAGATTCACTGACAGAATGCAGCTTGGAAGTTGATGACATGATGATACAGAGGAGGCTGGCCATCCTATGTACCCAAGAGATGAGATGGAAGGGAAGTGCAGCCACTTGGCTTGGGATCCAGATTCTACTACTCAGGAGGGGACAGGCTAGAAATGGTGTAGTGGGGTGAGAGAGAGGCTTCCAAAGGCAGTGAGGGATGTCATCAGAATTAAAGGCAGACTCATGGCAATCAGATTCCAGTGTAATGACAGGGCAGCATTGATAATCTCAGCCTATGCCCCATGACAGGATTGTGATACTGAGGACTAGAGTGCATTCAGACAGCAGCTGCAGGACCTATTAGATAAATCAGGACAACATGAACTGGTGTTGATAATGGCTGACTTGAATGCACATATTGAGACAGACAGAACAGGATATGAGGACTGCCTGGGTCCACATGGGTGGGGTAACAGGAATAAAGAAGGAGAATCCACTCTAGACTTCTTTCTGGAAAAGGGCTTGATAGTAGCCAACACATGGTTCAGAAAGAGAGACAGTTACAAGATCACATACAAGAGTAGCCAACATGCAACTCAGGTAGACTTCCTCCTAATAAGGAAAAGGCACTGGGGTAGAATCCATGATTGCAAAGTCATCCCCAGTGAAACAGAAGGCCCACAGCATAAACCACTAGTTGCCACAATTAGCTGCAAGGAGTGGTCAGAGAAGGCTCTAAGGTCAACAGGGACCAGGCTGAAAACCTGGAAGTTGACTGGAGAGAAAGTACAACGGTTCAAGGAATTACTCAGGGCTCTAGCACCCCAAGAAGAGGAGGAAATAGGTGGAGTTGAACAAGAATGGCATTGCCTAAAAACAGCATGTGTTAGGACTACAGGTATGTGGCCGAGCCAGGTATGGCAATAAGGTACATAAGGAAAGCTGGTGGTGGAATGTAGAAGTCCAGGAAGTCATCAAAAGAAAGAAAGAGTGCAGGAAAAAGTGGGAGACAGAAAAGATAGACCAGGCTAGGAAGTACTACTGGTTGGCTAACAAAGAAGCTAAGAAATAAGTTGAAATAGCAAAGAATAGGGCATCAGAGGTACTCTACCATCTTCTGAAAAGTGACTCAGTAAGTGGCACAAAGAAACTATATCAGGTTGCAAGGCAAAGACAGAAAGATAAAGAAGACAGACAACCTTCATAAGGAATGCCAGCAACAACCTTCTCACCAGTCCACATGACATCAAAGGCAGATGGAAGTAGTATTAACAGCAGCTTCTGAATGAAGAAAATCCCACGGAAGCTGTACTACCCCAGAAACATTCTATAATGAGAGAAGAAGAGGAGCCCACCCTAGAAGAAGAAAGAACAACACTAAGGAAAATGAAGTAAGGAAAAGCAGCAGGCTCAGATAAGGTGACAGCAGATATGATAAAGATGCTGGGTGAGACATGGGAGAAATGCTTCCTGAGGGTACTAATAGCAGTGTGGAGAGAAAGGCATATCCCAGATGACTGGAAAATCAGCATAGTTGAGCCAGTGTGCAAGAGCAAAGGTGACATCCACAACTGTGGGCAGTACAGAGGCATCAAACTCCTGTCACATTGCATGAATGTTCTGGAGATGGTGATTGATAAATGGATAGGCAGAGTAGTAGAATGTAAGATGTGAGATGAGCAGTTCACATTCAGATCAGGATGAAGCACAATTGACCCGATGTTTGCAGTGAGACAGATACTTGAGAAGAAGCTAGAGATGAGGAAAGAGTCCAACTGGGCAATCCTAGACTTGAGGAAAGCATATAACAAGGTTCCAAGAAAGCTGATCTGGGCAGTGCTGTGGTGGTTTGAAGTGCCAGAAACATTGGTAGAATTAGTGCAGGCTATGTACAAGGACCCAATGACTCAAGTGTGAACAGTGTTCACCCTCACAGAGGGGTTCCCAGTGGGAATGGGTGTACACCAGGGTTCAGCTCTGAGCCCACTGCTATTCATAGTGGTGATGGACTACATTAGCAAACAGGTTGGATGGGGTAGATCAACAAAGTTGCTGTATGCAGATGATGTGGCAGTACAGGCAGACTCTGAGCTAGAACTTCAGCAAAGGATAGGTGAATGGAATGCAAAACTGAATGAGCATGGGATGAAACCAAGCACAGATAAGACAGTGGTAATGGCAGCAAATTGGGGAAATCAGAAGATGCTAAGAATAGAGATAGAAGGGAAGATAGTGGAACAGGTAATCAGCTTCAAGTATCTGGGAGGGGTGGTTGAGGAGAAGGGAAGTCTGAATGAAGAGGTCAAAGCTAGAATCAGAGCGGCTGCAGCCAACTGGCATAGAGTGTCAGGTGTAGTCTATGACAGAAGAATGCCAAAGAAGCTGAAATGTAAGGTGTACAAGACAGTGGTGTGACCTAGTACTACTGTATGATACAGAAACCTGGGCAGTAAAGGCAGAACAGTTGAAGAAGCTAGAAGTGATGGAAATTAAGTGCCTGAGAAGGGTGGTAGGATGCATACTGTGGGACAGACAGAGAAATTAGGACATAAGAGCAGAAGCCAAAGTAGCTCCTATTGCAGAAAAGATGAAAGAGAACAGATTACGGTGGTTTGGACGCATGCAGAAAAAAAGCAGAAGACACTATGGTGAGGAAGATTTGTGACTGACAGGAAGAATTTAAGAGGAAGTGAGGATGTCTAGCAAAGAGGTGGCTACATTGTGTGAAAGAAGATCTGCGACAATTGGGCACGAGTGTTGAAGAAGGCAGTAGTGTGGCACTGAATCGAGAGAGTTGGTGACAGTTAGCACAATACCCCGACCCAATGTAGAAAAATGGGGAAAATGGGGCTGCTGCTGCTACTCATGATGTCTGTTGCTGGAAGAAAGTCCATCTATATTGCAATCATATAAACAAAAGGATTGTATTTAGATCTAGGGATGTTATTGTCCACCTTTACTCAGCCCTAATTAGTCCAGTCATTGAATACAGTACCCACTTTCGCATGTGTCTGTGCAGACACATGCAACAACTGGAATACCTACACAGATACTTTACTAAATGGATACAAGGCCTAAATAACATATCCTGCTTGGAATGACTCAAAGTCCTGCCACTATACCTGGTATACTATGAAGGTGCCCTGGGTCTGTCATATAAGGCATCCTCCAACCAATTACTAATGCATTTACTGCACATCAAATAACAAGAAAAATACTTAGTTTAGGGATCTAAACCTCTTCTGCATTCAACAGAACAGTTTGGAGACACAGGTATATTTCGCGGAGGATACAGTTGCTATGGAACAGACTCCCTGTCCACATAAAACAAAGTTCACCTCTGTTTACTTTCTAGAACAACTTAGATCTATGAATGAGAAACAGAAAATTCACCCCAGGATTGCCCTCTGCACTACTAATGGACATATGCAGCTCTTAAATGCTTTATCCCATGCAGGGGTCCCCTTGAATTATCTATGGTATGACCCCAGTTATTCTTATTAAGGGCAATATATAATTATCGATCATGGGATTAGTGAGGCTAATCTATAACCAATTGTGATAGGTCCTTTCATGTGCAAAAAGGAAAACTGGCCATGCTTAATGAACCTATTGATTGGAGAAATTCCACCTATTGCAAAAGTATCTGTGTGGCACAAGGTGTACCTGATATGAATGGAAAGAAATAAGACACATGAAGCATTATTCGAATCTTGCTTAGAAGTCAAATTACAATTATTCACAATATGTATTTTTTGTCACTTTCATTTGCAGCTGTTCTCTGCATGGCAGTGTGCAAACACGGTTCACTACCTAAATGTGAAAAAAATTTAGTTTAGGCTGCCTTATGTAGCACAAACGCACCTAGCAATGCTTTCCTCAGCACTCTGGACAGTACTGAGTGGAGAAAATCCACCTGTCATACCTCACAAGGTGTAAGTGCAGTGAGCTTAGTTAAAGAACACAGCTGATTAAGGGTTTGAATCTAGAAAAAAAAAGATGCTTTTACAAAGGGCGTAAAGAAAAACTAAAATAAAAAAATCAATGTTAAACATGTGTCTTGCAAACTGCATCAGTAATGCTTGCATAAGTAAACTTTTCTGTTTAGCATATATCATTAATGCTTCACATATAATCTCAAACCGTGTATAATTTCTTATACATAACAATGATATTTAATCTAATTTAAAATTCAGTTACAGCTGTATGACTGCCATGTGTTTGGCATAATGGTTAAAGTCTTCACCTCATGATTACTAAGCACAATGTTTGATTCTGACCTTGGGTTCTTGTTTAGGCTTAAAATGGCCCTTTAGAGCAGTTAGCCAAGTATTCAGCTATGGTGGTTGGCATAATGTTTAGGGCATTTACCTCACAGATACAAGGTATGGGGATTTTATTCTCATCTTTGGGGGAGGTTGGCTAGGCTTAATATAGCTGCATGCACTTTATGAAGCTGAGGGATGGATATAGACAGATTCCTAGATATTTGACTGAAGTACAGCTTTCTATGTTTTAGGCATGGCCGAGTGGTTAAGGCAATGGAGTAAAAGTTCATTGGGGTCTTCCTGTGCAGGTTTGAATTCTGTTGATTTCTATCCTTTGCTTTAGACTTGTGCCATGGCGCTTGAATCAGGTAGTGAGTTTTCTAGTCCATGTACTGAGATAGGTAGGGATTCTAATCTCACTGTAGTCAACTGGTGTGTGTGTGTGTGTGTGTGTGTGTGTGTGTGTGTGTGTGTGTGTGTGTGTGTGTGTGTTTCTTTGTGCACTTGCTTGACATTAAATAGAGCATTTTGTGGAAAGTTAGCATAGTTGTTAAGGTGTTCACCTTATAGGCACAAGGTGTAGGGCTTGATTCTCATATGGGGTAAATAACTGGGCTTGAAATTGCCCACAACTGCACTTATCTTATCTTGTACATGTCCAGGGGAGGTTGGCATAATAGTTATGATGTTTACCTTACAGACACAAGGTGCAGGGTTTGATTTTCACATGGAGTAATTGGCTAAGCTTATAATGGCCCACAAGGGCAGTTAGCCTAATACTAATCTATGAACAATGCTTTTTGTTATAATTACCATGACTCATCACACATCCTACCTATGTGTTTAGGACAGGTATGTCTTGTGAATTCTGTATGTAACACAACTCACCCTGTATTGCTCAGGTCATACAATTGCATCCATCTGAAACTCATATCTGCATCCATCGAAAATCTATTTACACACATAAATACTAACTCTTACATAAGAATGCATTCCCAGGACTAATTAAAATCACACACGTATGGGTATCTCTGAAGTTTATCTCCATTCATTCTGAAATTATTATATCTCTGACTCTGGTGTTTAAAATGCAGATCTGTAGCAATGTCATTTAATAAACTAACTTTCAATTTAAGCATACTTTATCCAATAGGGTTGATTCCCAGCAGGCACAACAATATTTTAACATTTTGTAAGCCCCAAAATCACAGTATGTGACAATTCTTTCTCTATCTCCTTCCAAACTGCAAGGATTAAAAAGCATGCCATTAAGCATTTTATTGTTGAATATTAGAATCTGTGCCAGTAGGCTGAGCACCACACATGGCAAAGCTCAGTGCCATGTTTCACACCTGCATCTATGTGATTGTAAGTAGTTGCAATGTTTCTGCTAAGGAGTCAATCTTTTATCAATTGTGCAAATGCAATTGGTAAGGCTGTGCATCTTTGAGCACAGACTGTTACCCATCAGATCTCAACTGGTTTCTAATTCAGACACATTTTGTTAGCTTGACTTTTGTAGATATGGCTGGAGAGGGAGAAAATGGTGCTAAATTTAGAGCACAAAGGTGGGATGTTGAGGAGTCCAGGATATTTCTGGCAGTCCTCATGAAAAGCTACAGTCATAGGCTGCTGCAGGGAGATTATACTAGGTATCAATATAAGGCTGTGGCTTGGAATAGCTTAGACATGATTGTCTCCAGTGTAACTGGCATTCCATACACTGGAGAACAATGTCATTACCACTATAGTGACCTTAGCAAACAGTAAACAAGACCTCGTGAGCTGATAGGAAGTTGAATTTAGGATTGCAAACACCTTTCAGTTGTGGATGTATACTCACCCATCACCTGTCTGTGATATGGCATTAATAATTTGACCAAGCAATGCAGGTACACATTATGGATTAATATTTATTTATTTTCTTTTTGTACAGTACAGCTGCAGAGAAGATAGCTGCAAACCAGCAGAGAGTAACTCAGCTCAGGGGGGGGGGGGGGGGTAAGTATGACTCAGGTTCAAATTCAAGTTCTAAATTTCTTTTCATTCCCTTAATCAGTAGCATCTTGAGCAGACATACCTCAATCTTCATCTCAAGCATGCATGCCTTTCCAAATAAACCTTGTTGCTTGCATTACGCATTGAGAACAACAGCTTAACTGTGTGTGGGTTTAATATGCAGAAACAGCAATTACTTTTTATTACTGGATAAATGTTTATAAAATATTAACAGCATAATATGTCAGGAAGAATCCAGTTAAGAAAATTGCAATTATTACATTTGAATGCATATTTCACATCTGTCAAAGGGAAATAAAGGCTATTTGTTATATCGTAGCTGTGAGATTTGTTTATTTCAAGACACAATAATGCTATTCCATCATATATGGAGTGGCAAAGTTATACAATAGTAAATTATCATAATTATTTATGTATTGCCAAACAGATTTTACTGATAAAATACAATACTTTGACATTCCATGTACATAGTAATCTCTTTTTTGTCTCCCTCCACTCCTTCTCACATTTTTTGGCTGGGGTTATAATTTACTAGCATTTTGTTGTTTGCATACCTTGCTGCTGAAAAATAAATGACCAACAGCAAAGAAGGTGCACTGACGACTGTGTCTCAGCCCATCTTACCTCCACAGATAGCAGTACAGACACCCAGCACTTCAGAATTCCCAGCCTGTCAGTGTTGCCTCCACAATCCATGTCGTACCTGCTCCAACTGTCTGAGGTAGCTCTACTCTGGCAGCTGGTGTAGTGGTATCCACTAGAAGCAGTACTAGTGGAGATGGCAATTTTATCACCCAGCAGTCTCTAAAAAGGCTGATGCAGGATATCAAGGAGAGGGCCCTCGGTGCATGTATTGGCAGGATTGAAAAGGTTCTGTAACAAATTGTAAAGACAATGCCACATCCAGCACTGAGCCAAGGAGCTGCTACAGGAGACACTGATGACAGTTCTGAGGGTGATGACTAGATTCTCATTGTTCTCTAGCTGCATGTGTGTGCATCTCTGATGTTTCTATCTATCCCCAATCATGGTGTCCCCCAATCTTTTTTTTTCCATCACCATGGCTGTCCTGTATGTCTTGTGTGTCAGCACATCCTTTCTAACCTACCCTACCTACCTGACCCCCGCATTCCTAAGCATCTTTCCCAACATTCCTCTCTTTTCCAAAAATATAATAAAAAATAGGCATCTGTCCTGCCCCAAAAAATTACACCCCATACAAAGCTCTCCAATTTGTCTATGTGTCATCTTGACACACATGATTTGGTCTAATTGGCCATATAACATTATTCTGTTGTCACACATCACTGGTGTGGTGACATTCCAAATTCATTTATTATTATATTTATTTTATTTGTCATTTGTTTACCGGGAAGGACTGACTGGACAGAAAGCCCATTTTCAGCGAAGGCCCAGGGAGAAAAGCTCCAAAACAAGTTAACACACACACAATATTTACAGCGTATAGTAGTTAAGATTCCAAGAGTCACATAATATAAAAAATACAATACATAAGCGTAATCAATCTTGCACATATAAGGATAATGTAAACTTTGTGACAGTTGTATATTACAGGATGGAATATTCTAGATAGGGATGGGAATTGAAATTGTAAAGGTATTACTGTTCAGTGCTAGGAGTCTAAACAAAAAACTCCACTCACTAGAAGCTTTCTTTACCCTAGAGAATGCTGACATATGCGCGGTCACTGAGACATGGTTTAAAGCCACAGAGAGCACTCCAACAGTGCAAGGTTATAATGCTTTCCACACATTTAGGCCAGCTACTTGACAGGGAGGGACTAAAGGTGGAGGTGTCTCTATTTACATCAAAAATAAATATACTTTATGGCTGGTCAAACAGGACAATGCACTTGAGCTGCTCCATGTTACAGGACAATGCACTTGAGCTGCTCCATGTTCAAATCACCATAGACAAAATCCAATACCACTTCCTTGCAAGATATAGGTCCCCCTCTAAGACCCAAGAAACCCATACCATGTATTTAAACTTATTAGAAAAATTAACCACCCAACCCAATACCGTATACATGGGTGACCTTGATTATCCCACTATTAACTGGGAATTATATATGACACCAAACGTACACACACAGATATTCCTGGATTTTGTAAACACAAACTCCCTGGACCATATAGTCAATACACCAACCAGGGGTGCAACCATAATGGATCTGGTCCTCATTAATATGAGAGAGTTCTGCACACCCCCTACTGTAATGCCTTCCCCGGTAAGGTCAGACCACAAAATAGTCTCCTTTGAAGTAAAAATAAAACCTGAACCCCCAGCTAAACCAGGAAAATTCAGGAACTATTCTAAGGCTAACCTCCTGCTATCAACTGAGAACCTGGCAAAATTTCAAGTCCCCATAAACCCTGAGAACACTACTGCCTATGCAGAACCATTCACAGAAACCCTTTACAAGCATGTTAATACCTGCCCAGAAGAAGTTATACCCACCAGGAAGAAGTACAGAACTATCTCAAAAAACATGCCTCCCTGGTGGAATCACAACCATATAGCCAAACTGGAGGCTAAGCTCTCTCAACTCAGTACTGGCGTAACCAGTCAAGAGGAGAAGGAAACCACACTCACTACAATTCCAGTCTCACATAGACTTACCATGACAGCAAACCAAACACATAAACACACAAAAACATACTTTGAGGCTCTAAATAAAAATCTGCCTAAGCAGCAGAGACCTCCAAAGCAGACACCCAAGCAACCGCTACCCCAAAACAAAACACGTGCAACATATAGCTCACAAAGCCAGTGTGCCAAGCAGTCACAGCCCTTAAGGCTAAACAACACACCTGATACACTTGTAATAGGTGACTCTATCGTCAGGCACACTGACGTCCCGCTCACCAGGCTGAACAAGGAGAAGGTCATGGTGAGCTGCCTGTCGGGCGCTAGGATCCGCCACATAACACAAGCACTCAGGTCACTCCAAGGCAAGTACAAATATGACTCAGTCATTGTCCATGCTGGTGTGAATCACCTGAGACGTACCTCCCTGGACTACATGAAAAGAGACATAGAGGAGCTCTCTGAGCATGTAGCCCAGGCCGGTATGACCCTGACCTTGAGTAGCATCTTACCCTCACCAAGAATGATGCCACAATATGAAGACAAGATGATCAATTTCAACAACTGGCTTAAGTATTCGTGTCATTCAAAAGGGATCCAATGCCTGTCAGCCTGGGATGACATGCCCGACAAGCCACGATGCTTCACTAGGGACGGCTTGCACCTGTCACCCCTGGGCTTTCGGATACTGGCAAAGGCTCTTGCCACCCCCATAGTGCCTTTTTTAGGCAAGGCTCAAAAGACAAACTCACCTCCATAGGTATCACAAGGGATAAGAAGCTAAGAGTAATGCTACTCAACACCAGAAGGCTAAACCTCAAGATGCACGCACTTGAAACTCTCCTTAGCATGGAGAACATCGATATCTGTGCAGTAACAGAAACCTGGTTCAAGGCTCCCGAGAGCACCCCAGCACTACCAGGTTATACCTCATACCATGCTTTTCGGCCCCAAAACTTGGACCAAACCACAAAAAGAGGGGGAGTATCAATATTCGTCAAAGATACCCAAACCTCCAGGTTGGTGGCACAGCACGAAGCATCAGAGACTATCCATGTGCAACTAACAGTGGGTAAAACTGCCTTCCAGTTTATAGCCTGCTACAGCCCACCCTCCCAAACCCAGGAACCCCACTTGGCCTTCCTGAGAACACTGGAAAATATAAAGGTCTCTCCAAACACCATTATATTGGGTGACTTCAACTACCCAAACATAGACTGGGAGCATTACTCTAGCTCCAACACCCTAGCCCAAAGGTTCCTAGAATTTATAAACTCAAGTGCTATGGAACAATTTGTTACCACTCCCACAAGAGGGGAAAACATACTGGACCTGATCATCACCAACATGGGGACTCTATGCTCCAGACCAGAATTGTATCCCTCACTGGTAAGATCAGACCATAAACTAATCTCACTGGATATTCACATCCCGACCCGACCCCCTGTCCAGAAAACCACAGTGAAAAACTTCTCTAAAGCAAACTTCACACTCCTCAAAACCGAGGTGGAATCCTTCAAAGTCCCTGGGCCTGTGGAAAATACGGCCCAGACCGCAGAATCCTTTATAAATGCATTCTATGAACACCTTCAGGAATGCATGGATCATGCAATCCCAAATAAAACCAAGACCCAATCCTCCAAAGGCAGAAGTCCTGTCTGGTGGACCCCAGCCATAATCAAACTATACAATAGAAGGAGGAAGCTACTACATGATAGAGCAAAATCCCAAAAAGGGAAGGCATCTCTGATCAGTATTAGCAAAAAACTATGGGCACTCATAAAATCGTCTAAGGCCAGCTTCGAGAGAAAAATTGCACAGGACACTAAGGATAATCACAAGGCTTTCTTTAGTTATGTTAGGAACCTGGGTGGGAATTCCCAGATATGCTCAGAATTAGTCCAAAATGACAAAAAATACACCGAACCCACAGACATTGCCAACATCCTAGCTGACAGGTTCAGCACAAACCCCCCCCCCTCCCCACCAAAAGGGCAAATATCTATCCCAGCAGAGCACTGCCCCCCTGACATCTCAGATGCTGAGGTAAGAGCCGCCCTCTCCAAAGCAAAAAAACACAGCATCAATGGGACCAGACGGTGTCCCGGGCTGCATCCTACATGAACTCCAAGAAGAGCTAAACCCAAACATAAAACTACTGTTCAATCTCAGCCTTACTACAGGATATGTACCCAAAGAGTGGCATACAGCAACAGTGGTCCCTCTCCACAAAGGTGGTGCCTCAACGGATCCTGGAAACTATCGCCCCATAAGCCTGACTAGCTTGGTCTGCAAAGCTATGGAAAGGATCATCATGGACCTCATAAATAAAGATATTGGGGACCTACAGTCACTGGATCCTACCCAGTTTGGCTTTGTTAAGGGCAGATCCTGCCTCTTAAACCTATGTCGATTTCTTTGAAACAGTCACCAAGGCCATTGACGAGGGAAAGGTGGTCCACATAGCCTACCTGGACCTCGCAAAAGCCTTCGATACAATACCCCACTCTGGTTAGAATTGCTGGAGCCATGTCAGACTCCAACCCAGTTACAAGTGGCGTCCCACAAGGCTCAGTCCTGGGACCTCTCTTGTTCGGTATATATTTCTTGGAGGTACAGGCCAACACGGAAGGACTGTGGCTGACTAAGTTCGCAGATGACTGCAAACTGGGCGCCATAATTGACTCTCCAGCTGACACAAGCATCCTCCAAAAGGGCCTCATAGAAACAGACAACTGGTGCCAGAGCCATGGCCTCAAGCTAAACGCCAAAAAGTGTATAGTCATCCCCTTTGGCAAAAACAAAGTGCCCACAAATTACCACATAGGTGGTAATCCATTAAGTACTGAAGAAGTAATTAGGGACCTGGGGACTCAAGTTGATAGCAATCTCTCATTTGACAACCACGTGGCCAAAGTAGTTAGAAAAACATTTTATATAGCCCACCTAATCATGAAGGGATTCACATCTAGATCAG
Organism: Protopterus annectens; assembly: GCF_019279795.1. Classification (NCBI taxonomy): domain Eukaryota; kingdom Metazoa; phylum Chordata; order Ceratodontiformes; family Protopteridae; genus Protopterus; species Protopterus annectens. Next base: position 57,077,134 of record NC_056727.1, on the reverse strand, counting down.
GGGAGGTCATCGTGCCTCTTTACTCATCCCTCATCAGGCCCATAATTGAGTACAATGCCCCTTTTGGGATGTACCTTACCAGACACCTGCATCAACTGGAAAGACCCCAAAAGTACCTCACCCAGAGGATCAAAGGGCTCAAACAGATGCCATATGCTGCCCGGTTAAAGAAACTCCAGCTCTACTCAGTGGCATACTGCCTGCTCAGAGGCGATCTGTGCCTGACGTATAAAGCCATGTCCAACCTGGAAATAATGGACACGCTGCACCTCAGAAAATCCAAATACCATCGAGCTACATGCTTGAGAGACTTGAACCTCAGCACTGAAATAAATAGGACATGCTGCAGGGACAGATTCATAACCCTGAGGCTCCCTTCACTCTGGAATAAAATCCCAGTCCAGGTTAGGCAGAGTCCTGCATTGACTCTCTTCAAGAGGAATCTTGATGAGTGGATGGGAGATCGTAGGTTTACTCCGGGTATCACTTCTGTGTCACTGTTAGACACAGGCACAGTATACTAACCTTGAAAAAGGGCATAGCAAAATTTATTTAAAATGGGTGGCGAAAGCCAAACAAACTCTGGCTAGGCTTATAAATGCCCTAGGGCAGATAGCCTAGTATGAACCTATGAACCTATGAACAAAATCAATAGGCTGTATAAGAGGAGGAAGAAAATCATGGCAACAATTAGGAGGTGCAGCACCCGGCAGGATAAAAGCACCCTCATTGAATTAAACAAACAACTCAGAGGACAAATAAAGTCTAGCAAAGTCAAACTTGAGGTAAGTTTGGCCTCCCAGTCCAAGGACAACCACAAAGCATTCTTTAGCTATGTCTGTATCCTCAAAGGCAATACACAGTTGTGTGCAGAACTCATTGTAAATGGAGCCAACTATACTGAGCCAAAAGATATAGCAAAGCTCCTGGCTGATAAATTCAGCTCCAACTTTACCCCTCTCTCCCCCTCAAACTTTCCTCAGGAAATATCAAACTCCCCCTACTATCACTAGGGACCAGGTTCTTAATGCTCTCTAAGACCAAGAACACTGCATCAGTGGACCCAGACAATATCTCAGGATGCCTTCTAAATAGCATGAAACATGATCTATAAGGGCCTCTGGAATTACTGTTTAACTGTAGCCTCCAAACAGGCTTCATTCCTCATGAATGGAGAAAGGCAACAGTCATCCATCTACACAAAGGTGGGCCATCTACAGACCCATAAGTCTAACCAGTCTTAGATGTAAAGCCATGGAAAGAATTATCATGAAGATGATCAATAGTGAAATAGTAAACTTCCGGACACTGGACCCAACCCAGTTTGGTTTCATCAAGGGCAGATCATGCCTACTCAGCTTGGTGGACTTCTTTGAGAAGGTCACCAAAGCAATGGATGGGGGCAAAATCATTTACACTGCCTACCTTGACCTGGCCAAGGTATTTGACACAATATCCCACTCAGGCATTGTTGACAAACTCAAGAGGTTAGGTACAGACCCATATGTCACCTGGTGGATAGCCAACTGGCTCACAGACAGGACCCAGAAACTTAAAACTGGAGAGTTCACCTCTACAAAGAGGCCAATCACAAGTGGAGTCCCTCAGGGATCAGTGGACCATTCCTTTTTGGCATTTTCTTCTCAGAAGTCAAGGCCAATGTCAGTGTCTCTGGCTGACTAACTTTGCAGTGGATTGCAAATTAGGAGCTGTCATTGAATGTCACATTGACACAAATGTTCTCCAGGAGGGGCTGACACAGACAAACAATTGGTGTAAGAGCCATGGATTAAAACTAAATACCAGGAAATGCATAATAATATCCTTTGGGAAGTCATCCATCCCTGGTAACTATCATATTGACAACACGCCCCTTAGAGCTGACCCAGTAGTGAGGGACTTGGGGACACACAAAGATTTTAATCTAGCCTTTGACCATCGTGTGTCTACAATGGTGAGGACATCATTCTATGTTGCGCAACTTATAAACAAAGGTATAGCATCTAAGTCCAAGGAAGTCATTGTTCCAGTGTATGCAGCATTCATCAGAACTGTCATTGAATACAATGCTCCCTTTGGTATGTATCTAACCAGGGATATCCAACAACTGGAAGGTCCACAGAGGTCCCTCACTAAAAGAATAGAGGGTGTAAGTAAAATGTCCTATGCAGACTGCCTCAAGGCCCTATCCATGTATTCTGTCTCCTACAAGCTTTTGAGTGGAGATCTATGCCTGGCATACAGGGCATTGTCAGACCCCACTCTGATGGACCTCCTGCATATCCACAAAACAAACAGCATCAGAATTACCCATTCTAAAGACTTAAACCTTGCCTGTGATATAAATAGGACCTGCTGAAGAGATAGGTATGTATCCCAGAGACTACCCTGTCTATGGAACAGGCTCCACATCCATATGAAGCAGAGTTCCTCCCTAGCCCAATTCAAGTGCAACTTGGACAATTGGATGGGAAACTGGAAATTCATTCCTGGTTTGGCACCTATGTCTCTAAATGGACACAGGTAACCTGTAAATGGTTAATCTCCCAGGCCTATGCTTACACTTATCAAGAGTATCAGAACTTGTCAAAGAGTTGGGATGCATTGTTAGGTTTAAAACGGGCCTTGTGGTCATTATCCTAGTAAACATCTATAAACCTATATAGTTCAAACATTGTCTAAGGTATTTTAAAAGTGTTATTTATGTAGCAGCTTATTTGCGGAGGAAGGAAGAATTTGAAGGGAAAAGAGAAAGGTGTCGTGCAAGGCAGGAAGCTGGTGCTACAGAGAGAGGTGTTAGGAGTTAGTATGGTACAAAGAGGAGAAAGGAGTTAGGAAAGAGGGGTAAGTTAGGAGTAGGTATGCTACATGCAGTGTGTGGGTAAGAGGAAGTGGAGTTGAAGGTAGGAGGAGTATAAGGGGAAGGTTGTTAGGAAACATAGAAATGTGGCTAATATTATGTGTTACAGTACAGAGTGGGACACTATGAGTATGAAAGAATGTGGTAAAACCTTCAGAAGAGGTGATAAAGTTATTTGTGTGAGAGTGAATGAAAGCAAAGAGACATGGTGCCCAGCCAGGAGTTGAGCAAGAGCAGAGCCGAGTGTCCTCTAAATAATCCTTGAGCAGATTTTTAAACTGTGAGGCATTTTTTTGCAGCTAGGATATGTTGGGGGACAGAATTCTAGGTCCTGGAGATACAGTTGGAGTATAGTGAATCTCCAACACTGTTATTAGATTTAGTAACTTGTAGTAGAGTTTATTTATTTAATATTTGTTGACCTGGAAAGTCCGACTAGGCCCCACAGAGCCTTTTTTCAGTGGAAACCCTAGGAGAAATGCCCAATCACATGTGTTTAGAATGGGGGAGGAAACCAGAGTGCCTGGAGGAAACCCACACAAATGCAGGGAGAACATGCAAACTCTGCACAGAAGACACCCCAGCTGAGAATCGAACCAGAGAACCTCTTGCAGTGAGGCAACAACATTAACCATTGCACCATTCACTGGCTGAGTTTTGGGAGAATATCTTGGAGTAGGGCTGTAGTAGATTTTGTGGTGCTAGACACCTTTCAGGTTGGTATATTACAGTATGAGCAATTGTGTACAATTGTATATTTATGTTGTAAAGAAGTGATTAGCTATCATGCTCTCGGATGACCATCCTGCAAATTCCTGTATTCTTACCCCTGTGTTCTGCCCACATTTTCACCACTGTCCTATGCACACATTTTCACAAATTTAATCTGGTCAAAATAATGGATTTACATGCACCAAACATGTCCAGAAATGGCCCATGGATAAGCCTTCACTTTATGTCCTCAGCATTTCAGCAGAGTTTGGCATAGTGCAGCAATGCTGAGTGCCATCAAATGCTGTTTAACTTCTGATTGCAAAATATGATAATTTCAATGTAATCTGCAGTGGTCAGGTTGCTTTTATCCACATGTGCTTAATTCATTAGAACCTATGTGGTACGGAATGTCAGATTTCTAGCAGCTAGCAACCTAAACCTAGCCTTGCATTTCACAACATTTTCTGAAAAATCAACTTAAAAGACTAAGATAAACAAGCATTTTATGAACAATAAAAGCTATTAAAACTGTATGAATAGAAATTTCATCACTAAGAAGTATTCTTTACATCAATAAGAGTCAGTGAATTCCTAGTCATTTCATAAATGCTAAGATATTATAATGCACACAAAGTCAGAGTTATATTTTTGCTAATCCTTCATAAATGAGGCTTGGCACAAGCCAAGTTGTCCTAGGACATCTTCAAGGGGGTGTTAGGTTGATGTTAATGGGAGTTCAATGGGTTGGAGAGGTGAAAGGGATAAACAGTGGGAGGGTTGATTGGAAGAAAATGAGATAAGGGTGGGAGGTGTTTAAAGGATTTCGATGAGTGTAGCTGGGTAAGTAATCACATTTTGGCATGAACTTGCTAAGGGCAAGTGACGTCCAAGATGACTTTGGGTGTTCCCAGGGAACAGGTAGGCCTTGGGTTGCTAGTTGGTGTTGGTTGAGAAGACGTGGGTTATATACAGGTAATTAAACTTTTTTTTTTTTTTTTGAGTGTGTTTTCTGGCAGGGTTGTCATGTTGGGCTACATGCTTTTCGCTCGGAGCAGGGTGCTGATGGCTTTGTCATTTTGACTGGGTGTGTGTTTCCCCTGTCCCCCATGTGGTACATGTCCATGTGGTTTCTTGAGTGGTATTGTTTGGTAGTCTAGTGGTTTGAATGGGAGCTGTGATCATGCGTGGTACAGCTACTCTGTTGGTATTTCAGTATGGGGGAGGTTTGAGTTCTTCGGGCAGGGGCCAGTGTGGGTTGGTTTTGTTGCATGGGGAGGGAGCTCTGCTTATACTAAAGAAAGAAAGGAACACTCTAGGGAGGTTTATTGGCTACCTTGAGGTTGGGATGGTGGTGGCTCTCTAGTCCATTGGTGCAGAGGGTGGTCTGTCTGCTGTGGCCTTCTTTCTCCTTTCTGGTTGGTTCTCATTCATGAGGTAGAATCCGTGGCATTTCATGTGCTTAGGGTAAGCCGTGGGTGGTTTTCAAGTGCCTGCTTGGGACATATGGGGTTCTTGGGAGTTGTGGCAAGTCAGTTTACTAATGTAATAATTAACAGATCAGGAAGACTGTGGGCCGGATTCACGATGGCTTGCACGGAGTCTAAGAGTAGAGTAAGACTCCATGCAGCCATCATGTCCGACGAGCGATCTAGGAACAGCCTGTAGGAGCGTGCAAGAGAGCTCCTAAAATTGTTCTTACACGGACAGGGCCAGGACATGCAAATTACCTCAATTGCAGCCGAAAGGCATGCAAATGAGGTAGATTTGCGATTCAGGAAACCCAAACCCGTCCGAGTAAGAGTAGTGTTATCTGCAGAAAAGTACTCAGTTGACAACTGAGTACCATTCTGCAAATAGCAAAACGGAGCCGTGACAGCTCCAAATAAAGTTGCATCCAGTAGAGGAAGCATGCCAATGGCCAAATATACGGCCATTGGCAATGTTTCCCGATGCAAAATGAAAAAAAATGAATTGATTTTTTTTTCCAATTTTCCATGTTTAAGCATAGCGCAGCATCGTGCAAATGGGCTGTGCTCTAAAAAACCAGAAAAATAAAAATTAAAACCCACAAATGTGGATTTTATGGGTATTTGTAATGTACAATGCAAGGCAATGGCAGGCTGAAGACAACATGGCTACCGAGTAGGGGTTGCTAAGGGGGGAACCCAGTCTAAGAGATGTAACCAAGCATTAGTAGGCAATCCTATGCAAATGAGGGTAAGGATAGTGAATCCCAAGTCTACATAGCAAATGAACACTGTCAGTGAAGTGTAAGACTAGGATAAGGGGAGTAACAGAGTAGGATATAGGTGACATTAGGACGGGGTATGTATGAAAGAAGATAAGCTCATTGGAGCAGAGTGGCATGTATTAGCTGTCAGTTGCTCATCACTGAAAGAGGTGTGTCATCAGGTATCCTAGCTAAAGTCAAGAAATAGAAGGTGCACACTGTGGGTATCACTAAAGTTTCTTGTAAAAATGCTTGCAACATGTCTGCGCGCGTGTGCGAGCCTGTAAACCCGAGTAAGACAGTGTGCGTGCATGTAAGCGTGAGTGCGCGCGTTTAAGCTGGAGTAAGCATGTATAAGGCAGTTTACAGTATTGTGAGCACGTTTAAGCAGGAATTAGCTAGTGTAACTCGGTCTAAGCCTGTGTCCACATGTGTTATCACGTGTACGCGTGTCTATGCTAGTGTGCATGGCGCTGCCCCCCTGAGGAAATGGAAAGAGAAAAGGAAGCACAACAAGCAGTAGGAAGTTAACCAGGGAGAGTCAGCAGAGCTAGCGGGTGGAAATAATCTGAATCAGGCAAATACACAGGCAGTAAACCAGCCCAGCCCAGCACTTAAAACTCTGCAAACAACTTTTCACCATGTATTGCTCAGAGACACTGCAGCACTGCAGTAAGCTAAGAGAAGTGAATACTGAAAAGGCTTAACTGAGACAAAGAAATGTTAGGGGCTGCTATTGCTGTCATAAACCGACATATGCAACATGCTGCGGGTGGTGACAATGGGAATGCTGCCAACCAACCCCCAGTGAGGAGACGGAGAAGAGTGTACAGGCCCAGGGTAACCTACCAGGGGCTACATGAGCTTGAGATAGTGGAGCGCTACAGAGTGGACAGAGACCTCATGCAGCAAATTGTTGAGCTGTGCAGGCCACGCCTCACACACAGAACCAACAGAGGGGAACCCATTCCAGTGGAAACCAAGGTATGTGTTGGCCTACGAATACTAGCAACAGGTACCTTCCAGAGACCAACTGGTGATATGAGAGGGATATCACAGGCATCAGCATCTAGGGTACTGCACCAGTTTCTGGATGCCATGTCAGCACATGTCGGTGATCATATATATTTCCCCAATTCCCGTGAGGTATTGGCCAGCAATATGCGTCTCTTCCAGCAAATAGAGGAATACCCTGAGGTAGTGGGTGCAATAGACTGCACGCACATACGCATCAAAGCACCAGCTGGTGAGTGGGGTAGGGTCTACTTCAACCGCAAGGGCTTCCCCTCCATCAACTGCCAGGTCATGTGTGATGCCCAGGGCATAATACTGAATGCGTGTGCTGGCTGCCCTGGAAGCTACCATGATTCCCATATCTGGCGTCTGACGCAGCTGTACCAGACATTTGCCAATGGGGACATCCCACATGGTCACCTAGTGGGGGATGCTGGCTATGCACTGGAGCAGTGGATGATGACGCCCATCAGAAATGCACACACACCTGAACAGGAACGCCATAATGAGGCACACGCACAAACACGAAATGTAATCGAGCATGTGTTTGGGCTGCTCAAGTCATGGTTCCAGTGCCTGGACACATCTGGTGGAGCCTTGCAGTACACACCAACTACATGTACCCAAATTGTCATGGTATGTGCTATGCTACAAAATATGATTCTGCGAAAACAGCTGCAGCAGGACCAGCATAGGCCTGGCCCAAACAGCCCCCCACCATTGCCAAGGTCATCACAGGCAGAGCATGACTCGGAGGAGGAACAACCTGAGCCTGCCCCAGTAGGCAGAAGGAGGCATGCCCAGTATGCTTTGGCCTTGGCAAAGAGGCAATGCATAGCACATACACTGGTTCAGTAGGAACCCTGGAAATGATACCTCTCTCTGACCCACACGTATATTAAAAGGGATGCCTCAGTTGACACTACCTGCTTCAAACATGTACAGGGAGTGTAGTATGTGCATCCGACATAGGCAGCCCTGCAGCACAACCTGAGGCATGATTGCCATATGTCAAGCAATTTAAGGTAGTGCTAAACAGCATTTACCACCATGTAGTATACACAAAAGAATACACACACCAACTAGTACAACTGGTCAGTGTTGAGTAATATTGGGCAATATCCAGCAAAGTTGGTGAATATACAGCAATGTCGGACAAGCCTGGTCTAAGTAGGGCATAGCAGAACAAAAGCCAACATGCTCATATTTGCTTAACTGGTTAAGCAGTCTGGTCTGCTCAGTATGGAAATATAACGCAGTGATGGACCTCGAACCCAGGATACTGTGCACCATAGTTAAAGTACTGAACCACTAAACCATGACAGCATTGCACTGCTCAGCCAGTATGAAGGAATGTTGATAAGTCTATGCAAAGTATCTCATGGAAACCCTGCAGGCACAGCATAATCCCTGTTGAGTTATGACACAAAGGTGAATCTTGCAGTAAGAACAGAACTTGACTTCCAACACACACAGTATAAATGTTAATATTGGTCATGTTCACACACATCCACAAATGTAGTGGACTTCAGATCGCAACAAACTGGAAGGTCACACTGGGCATGCTCACACACCGGAATAAATGAGACATATGTCAGGCAACAAAACATGGAAAGCCTGAACTGGGCATGCTCACACACTTAGGCCATGTCTGACTACAGCAGTGGGCCACACATATCTGGAAGTTGCATGTGTTAACCCAGGAACCTCTCATTATCCAGCAATCTGCCCTGTGCACACAGTTACATGACAGCAGACACTTATATAATATAGTGGAACCCTGTCATGATCAAACATGTTCCACAGATACCTAAGTTGTTCATAGAAACTGGGAAAGCAAAGATGATAAAGACCTGCAAACAGTATCAGCAATAAATATTGTGCATCCCTAGCAGAAGCATAGGTTCAGAGGTCGATACTAGGCTATTTGCCCTAGGGTATGTACAAGCCTAGCCAGAGTGTGTTTGGCTTTTGCAGCCCTGTCAGAGTACTACAATGTGCCAGTGAATAGTAGGTCACACAAGATAGCCCATGTACATTTAGGCTAGTGTGCCTCTGTCTAGCAGGGACAGAGAAGATATCCCATGGTTAAACATACGATCACCCATACAGCCATCAAGATGTCCCCTGTTGGTGGTTAGTGGGTGGCTCTGCCTATGTGAAACTGTGATCACAATCTGGAGTGAGTGGAGGCCCTGGGATAAGAATCTGTCCCTCCAACATGTCCTATTAACATCTGTGCTGAGGTATATGTCCCTGGAGTGTGTAGCTACAAGGGAGTTGGATATCCTGAGGTGGATGGAGCATGTCTATTAATTATGGGTGGGGTATTACTGCAAACAACAGGCACACATCATATCTGAGTAGGTGGTAAGTGAATGAGTAGAGCTGGAGTTACTGCATCTGAACTGTGCAGGTCATCTGTGTGAGTCCCTACATCTGCTTGGTGCGGAACTTATAGGTTCATAGGTTCATAGGTAGATACTAGACTATCTGCCCTAGGGCATTTATAAGCCTAGCCAGAGTGTATTTGGCATCCATCTCCCTATTTGATTAGTCTACTGTGCCTCTGTAAATTAGATCACAGAAGGTACCCTTTAAGATTAGTTTGCTGTGCCTCTGTCTAGCAGGGACACAGAAGAGATCCCAGGGGTGAATTTGCGATTTCCCATCCATGTGTCCAGATTTGGCTTGAAGAGGGTCATCGAGGGGCTATGTCTAATATGAATTAGGATTCTATTCCAGAATGAGGGGAGCCTCTGGGAAATTAATCTGTCCCTCCAGCATGTCCTATTTATTCTTGTGCTGTGGTTTAAGTCCCTGGAGCGTGTATCTCTAAGGGACTTGGATTTTTGAGGTGGAGCATGTCCATTAATTCTGGCTTTGACATGGCTTTGTATGTCAGGCATAGATTGCCTCTGAGTAGGCGGCAAGCAGCTGAGTAGAGCTGGAGTTTCCTTAGTTGAGCTGCATATGGCATCTGTTTGTAACCCGTGATCCTCTTGGAGAGATACTTTTGGGTCTCTCCAGGTGTTGCAGGTATCGGGTAAGGTACATCCCAAAAGGGCCATTGTATTAAAGTATGGGGCTGATGACTGACGAGTAGAGGGGCACAATGACCTCTCTTGATGTAGATGCGAACCCTTTCGTGATAAGGTGGCATATATAGAAGGTCTTTGTAAGCACTTTGGCAATGTGATTATCAAAGGCGAGATAACTATCTACATTGGTCCCCAAATCTCAAATTACTACTTCTGTACTTAATGGATTACCACCTATGTGGTAATTTGTGTGCACCTTGTTTTCCACAAAGGGGATGACTATGCACTTTTTAACATGTAGCTCGAGCTTGTGGCTCTGGCACCAAACATCCATCTCTGTGAGACCCTTCTGGAGGATGCTTGTGTCAGCTGGAGAGTTGATTATGGCCCCCAGTTTGCAGTCATCTGCGAACCTTGTCAGCCATAATCCCCCCGTGTTAGCCTGAACCTCAGAGAAGTATATACCGAACCAGAGAGGTCCCAGAACTGAGCCCTGTGGGATGCCACTTGTAACTGGTTTGTATTCAGACATGGCACCTGTGATTCTGATCATGTGGGTTCTATCCCTGAGCCAGTTTGCAACCCATCTTGTGATATAGGGGTTGATATTTAAGCTGTTAAGCTTATGTATGATTTCCGAGTGGGGTATTGTGTTGAACGTTTTTGTGAGGTCCAGGTAGGCTGTGTGGACTACCTTGCCCTCATCCATAGCTTTGGTAACTGTTTCAAAGAAATCAACTAGGTTTAAGAGGCAAGATCTGTCCTTAACAAAGCCGAATTGGGTAGGGTCCAGTGTCTGGAGGCTCCCAATGTCTTTGTTTATGAGTTCCATGATAATACGCTCCATAGCTGTACAGACCAGACTAGTCAGGCTTATGGGGCGATAGTTTCCCAAGGTCTGTTGTGGCACCACCTTTGTGGAGTGGAACCACTGTAGCTGTATGCCATTATTCGGGTACATATCCTGTAGTAAGGCTAAGTCTGAACAGTGACTTAATGTGAGGGTTCGGTTCTTCTTGGAGCTTGTGTAAGACACAGCCTGGGACACCGTCGGTCCCATAGTTGCTGTGTTTTTTGCTTTGGCGAGGGCAGCTTTCAACTGTGCTTCTGTGATGTCAGGGAGGTTACATTCAGTTGGGATAGGCATTTGTTCCTTTGTGGGTGAAGGGGGGAGAGGTTTGTGCTGAATCTGTCTGCCAGGATGTTGGCTGTCTGTAGTTTTGGTATATTTTGTACCGTTATGCAACAATTCAGAGCATATCTGGGAGTTTCCACCCATATTATGGACATAACTAAAGAAGGACTTGTGATTATCTTTAGTGTCTAGGGCAATTTCCCTTTGGAAACTGGCCTTTGATGATTTTATGAGGTATCGAAGTTTCTTGCTAATACTGATCAGAGATGCCTTCCATTTTTGGGATTTTGCTCTGTCATGTAGTAGCTTCCTCCTTCTGTTGTATATCTTATTTATGGCCGGGGTCCACCAGACAGGTCTCCTGTTTTTGGAGGAGTGAGTCTTCATTTTATTTGGGATAGCACGATCCATGCATTCCTGCAGGTGCTCATAGAATGCATTTGTAAAGGATTCTGTGGATTGGCCTGTATTATCCTCTGGCCCATGGGCTTTGAAGGACTCCACCTCAGTCTTGAGAAGTGCAAAGTTGGCGTTTGAGAAATTCTATACAGTGATTTCCTTGGCTGGGGGTGGGGACGGGATATGGATGTCCATGGAAATTTGTTAATGGTCTGATCTTACCAATGAGGGGTTTACCTGTAGTGTGGAACACAGAGTCCCCATGTTGGTGATGACTAGGTCCAATATGTTGTTCCCTCTTGTGAGAGTGGTGACCAGTTGTTCCATCGTATTACAGTTTATAACTTCAAGGAACCATTGGGCGAGTGTGTTTGGGCATGAGTAGTTGTTGCAGTCAATGTCTGGGTAGTTGAAGTCACCCAATAACATAGTTTTAGGAGAGACCTTGATATTCTCCAGTGTTCTCAGGAATGCCAAGTGGGGTTCCTGTAATAGGGAGGGTGTTCTGTAGCAGGCTACAAACTGAAAGGCAGTTTGGCCCGCTGTTAGTTGCACATGGATGGTTTCTGATGCTTCGTGCAGTGCCAATAACCTGGAGGTGTAGGTATCTTTGATGAATATAGATACTACCCCTCCTTTTGTGCTTTGGTCTGAGTTTTGTGTGTGAAACGCATGGTATGAGTTATAACCTGGTAGTGCTGGGGTGCTCTCAGGAGCTTTGAACCAGGTTTCTGTTACTGCACAGACATCGATATTCTCCATACTGAGGAGAGCCTCAAGTGGGTGCATCTTGAGGTTTAGACGTCTGGCATTGAGTAGCATTACCTTTAGATCTTGCATCCTTGGGTTGTCTATGGAGGTGTGTTTGTCCTGTGAGCCTCACCTAAAAAATGCACTATTGGGGTGGCAAGAGGCATGACCAGTATATGAAAGCCTAAGGGTGACAGGTGCAAGCCGTCCCCAGCAAAGCAACGTGGCTAGTCGGGCATGTCATCCCAGGTTGACAGACACTGGATTCCCATTGAATGACACCAATACTGTAGACAATTGTTGAAACTGATCATTTTGTCTTTATACTCTGGCATGATTCTTGGTGAGGGCAAGATGCTACCCAAGGTCAGGGTCATACTGGCCTGGGCTACATGATCAGAGAGCTGATCTATGTCTCATTTCTTGTAGTCCAGGGAGGTATGTCTCATGTCATTCACACCTGCATGGACAATGATGGAGTCATACTTGTACCTGCTTTGGAGTGACCTGAGTGCTTGCGTTATGTGGTGGATCCTACCACCTGACAGGCAGCTTATAGTGACCTTCTCCTTGTTCAGTCAGTTGAGTGGGATGTCAGTGTGCCAGACAATAGAGTCCCTTATAACAAGTGTATTTGGTGTGTTGTTTGGCCTTAAGGGCTGTGACTGTGAGGCACACTGATTTTATGAGATATGTGATTCGTGGGTATTATTGAGGGGTGGCTGTTGCATGGGTATCTGTGGTCAGTACAGTTGCTGCAGGTGTTGGGTAAGGTACACCCCAAAGGTGGTATTGTAACCAAGCACGGTTGTTATTAGTATAGGGGCACAATGACATCACTCGATCTAGATGTAAAACCATATGGGATAAGGTTGCTTATATAGAAGGTCTGTCCAACCACTGTGGCAACGTGAATGTCAAAGGTGACAGTACGAACAAGTCATGTCCCCAGTCACCTAACAACACCTACCATATGTAATGGAGTACTACCTATGTGTTAATGTGTGGGCATGTTGTTATTCCCAAAGGGGATGACTATGCAACTAATGGCATTTAGCTGTAGGCCATGGCTCAGGCACCAGTCATCCATCTCTGTGAGACCCTGTTGGAGTATGCATGTGGCAGCTGGAGAGGTGATCATGGCACCCAGTGTGCAGTCAAGTGTGAACAAGGTCAGCCATATTCCCCCTGTGGTAGCCTGTACATCAGACAAATATATACTGAACAAGAGAGGTCCCAGGACTGAGCTGTGTGGGATGCCACATGTAACTGGTGTATAGTCAGACATGGCACCTGCAATTCTGACCATGTGGGTGCTATCCCTGATCCAGGTAGCAATCCATCATGTGAGATATGTGTCCATATCGATGCTGGTGAGCCTATGCATAATGGCCCAGTGGGTTATTGTGTGGAAGTGTTTAGCAAGCTTCAGGTAGGCTGCGTGTACAACTGTCCCTATGCTGATGGACCTGTTAACTGTCAAAAGAATACAAACATGTTCAAGAGGCAAGATCTGACCACAACAACACTGAAATGTGTAGGACATAGTGTCTGTAGTTTCCTGATGTCTATGTGCAAGAGTCCCATGACAATACACTCTATAGCTTTGCATAACAGGATAGTTAGTCTTATACGGCAATATTGTCTGTGGTCCGTTCTGGCACCAACTATGTGGAGTGGGAACACTGTTGCTGTATGCCATTCCGTGGGTACATATCCTGTAGTAACTCCAATATTGCACAGTGATGTAATGTGAGGGTTACGTCTGTCATGAAGCTCATGTAAGATGCAGGACGGGACACCAACTGGTCACATTGATGCTGTAATTTATGCTTTGGGGAAGGCAGCACTCACCTGTTACTGTGTGGTGTCAGGGAGGTTACACTCTGTTGGGATGGATAGTTGCTCCCTAGGGGGGATGGGGGGAGACAGCTGCACTGAACCTGTTTGCCAGGATGTTGGCTATGCCAGTGGGTTCAGGGTAAGTGTAGTCAGTATGCAGTAACTCACAGCATATCAGTGAGTGTCCACCCAGGTTCCTGACCTAACTGATGAAGGCCTTGTGATAGTCCTACTTGTCTGGTGCAATTGTCTGTGAGAAGAAGACCTTAGATAAGTACATGACTGATCATAGCTGTCTATTAGTACAGATCACAGATGCTTTCCCCATCTGGGATTGTGCTTTATCATGTAGTAGCTTCCTCCTGACATTGTACAGCTCATTAATGGCTGGTGTCTACCAGACAGGTCTCCTGCCATTGGAGGAGTGAGTCTTGTTGTTATTTGGGGTAGCACAATCCATGCAGTCCACTAGGTGTCCATAGAATGTGTATGTAAAGGATTCAGCAGTCGGAGCTGTATTTCATACTGTCTCAAGCTCTCTGAAGGATACCACCTTGCTTTGGTGAAGTGAGACGTTGGCTCATCAGAAGTTCACCAAGATTACCCAGGATGGGTGTGTGGAGTGTATATGTATGTCCACTGAGATAGATGTATGTTCCGACCTTACCAATGAGGGGTATATTGCTGGTGTGTAACATAGAGTCCCCATGTTGGTGATGATCAGGTCCAATATGTATTCCCCCTTGTGGCTGTGGTGACTGGTTGTGCCATAGCATATGAATGTACAAATTGTAGCAACTGTAGGGCGAGGTTGTTGTGGCTTGAATAGTATCCCCAGTCAATATTCATGTATCTGATGTCACCCAACTGGAGACCATCATATCCCCAACTGTTCCCAGGAAAGCCGAGTGTGGTTCCTGAGTATGGGAGGGTGGTCTGTAGTAGGCAGCAAACTGAAAGACAGTTTCGAACAATAGTAGTTGTATATGTATGGTCTGTGAGGCTTACTGCAGTGCCACTAACCCGGAGGTGTGTGGTATCTGTGATGTATAGGGATACACCCCCTAGTTGTGTTGTCTGTTCCAAGTCCTGTGGTCAGAAAGCATGGTATGAAACATAACCTGGTAGTGCTGGTGTGCATATGTGACCCTGAACTAGGCATCTGTTAGTGCACATATATTGCTATCCCTCATACTGAGGGGAGTCCTGAGTAGCCGCAATATGAGGGCAATACATCTGGTGTTGAGCAGCATTACCCTTAGTGTTATTTAACCTGTAATGTCTATGTAGGTGGGTTTGTCTTTTGAGCCCTGCTCAACAAATGCACTATGGTGGTAGCAAGAGCCTTAGCCAGCATTCAAAGGTCCAAGGGTGACAGGTGCAAGCTGTCCATAGTGAAGCTATGTGGCATGTTGAGCATGTCTCCACAGGCTGACAGACACTGTATCCCATATGAATGACACCAATCTGTTAGCCAAGTGTTAAACGTGATATGTTTGTCTGTATACTGTGACATCATACTTGGTGGATGTAAGATGCTAGACAAGGTCAGGGTCATACTGGCCTGGGCTACATGATGACCCTGTTCCTCCATGTACCATGTCATGTGGTCCAGGGAGTAACATCTGAAGTTTTACACACCAGCATGGACAATGATGATGCCAGTCCTGTACTTGCTTTGTAGTGACCTGACTGCACGCGTTATGTGGCAGACCCTGGCACACGACATACAGCACAAAGGGACTATTCCTTTGTATGGGCTGGTGAGTGGTACGTCAGTGTGTCTGACAATGTGTCACCTATCACAAGTGTATTATGTGTGTTGTGTAGCCCAAAGGCAAGTGACTGTGTGGCACACTGACATTGTGAACTATGTGAGATGTGGGAATTGTAGTGGGGTAGCAGTTGTGTGTGTGCCTGCTGTGGAGGTCTCTGCTGCTTAGGTAGAGTTCATTTACAGCATCTGAGTATGTGTATGTGTGATAATGTGGTTTGAGTGCTGTTGCCAGAGGATATGTGAGACTGATATGTGGTGTGTGTGGTTATCTTCACCACCTGATAGACTATGCCAGTCATGGGTCGAGAGAGTTCAGTACCCTGTATGTCTCTATAGGTGCATCTCACACATATATCTGGGTTTGTTGTGAGGAGGAGAGTCTTGTCTGTGTACATGAGGCAGATGTGACATTGTGTCTACATCACAATATTCACCAGCTGGACTGGAGAGTGCACACAAAGCCGACCCCTGGACATGCCTGGATATCATCATGACATACTCTGTAGCCAAGTGACAAAGGATCAGTAGGGTGTTAAGTGTGTAAAGAAGTATAACAGGGATTAGTGCTCAGATTTGTTGGTGTTCTGTAAAGAGTAGCTGAGAAGGAGTACAGACTGAATCATGACACCTCCGACAGCTATGTCATATATAGCAATGTACACACATATATGTCATGAGTCAGGGCCAAGTGTACCTGACTGACAATGCCGACATCCTGACAGACAGGCCCATATATACATACCCACCTCCCACAGATGATAGTCCATATCATCATACCAGGAGATATCACATGTAGAATGGATGAACAGCTACCCCCAATGCTAAAAGCATGGCATCAAGTGGACTACATTGATTCCCAATATGTGTCAATCATAAACTACAGAACAAACAGATCCTGCACCTGAACAGTCAGCTGAACCTCCCCCCTACACAGGATGTGAAACCGTTGAATGTGTTACAGCAACATATAGCACTCCACACGAGTGTTGGTGCACAACACACCATGGGATGAACAGTCCAGTATGCCTATGAAGTATGATCTGCAAGCCATGGAGTCCATCATGGTTGAAGTCATAAACCGAGCTATTGGAAGCTGACATACACACAACCCTACTAACCGTGGTATGTTCATGTGCGGCTCACAGTTCCCAAACATGCTAGACTGTTTGCAGGGCAGACACACAGGACATACATCACCGAACACAATCACACATGTCTCACATACACTTTGCATAGCCCTTTATCAACATCCCAGACACATGAAGTACCCACAAAACCAACAAGCTGTGCATAAATATGTGTTGACATATGAAGGAATGTTGATGTGTCCACAGATAGATCACACAAGGTAAGGATTATGAGTTCCTGTTCCAGCTGTTGACACCTGACGACCCAGATGGACCATTCCTGGAATGGCATAAAACAATGTGTACATACATTACCATGTCCAGTCTGATGATGTCATCACACTAGAAATACAGACGTAGACAGAAAACCACCCACTAAAGCAAATAGCGTGCTGTGCTAATGCCTCTCTCTCTCTAGTAGCATAACCTAGTTAGGTAGGGGTTTGATTCCTGCAAATGCTGTTTGTGTGTGGGGGGTGTGTGTGCAATTCTCTTTGAAAGGAGTGGCCTTTTTGAAGACTGGGAAAACACACCACAGATGCACATTCCTCTTTGGAAAGACTGATGATGTCACCACCCTAGAAATACAGACGGAGAAGGGAAACCACCCAATAAAGCAAATAGTGTGCTGCGCTAATGCGTCTCTCTCTCTCTCTAATATCATAACCTGATTAGGCAGGGGTTTGAATCCTGCAAACGCTGTTTGTGTGTGGGATGGTGTGTATGTGTGTGCAATTCTCTTTGAAAGGAGTGGCCTTTTTGAAGACTGGGAAAACACACCACAGATGTACATTCCTCTTTGGAAAGACTGATGATGTCACCACCCTAGAAATACAGATGGAGAAGAGACGCCGCCCAGTAAAGCAAATAGCCAGCTGCGCTAATGCATCTCTCTCTAGTATCATAACATAGTTAGGTAGGGGTTTGAATCCTGCAAGTGCTGACTGCGTGTGTGTGTCATTCTTGGTCAATGCAGTGTGGGTTTTGCTTTTACTATGTTATGGCATATTATGATTACAACAGTAAGTGCATTGCACACATCAGGTATATGCATTGCAAATATGTATGTGTACATGTTCCCTTAATCACTACATAGGTGTGAAGCCTGCATACTACATGAAAACATTTGTTGCCATTGACAGGTTGTGCCGCAGCTTCTCAGATCATAGGTCACATATGTATGTATGTGACAGGCCCATCCACTGTCGTGATCTGTGGCCAAGGTCATCTGTGACACACACTCCCATGACAGTTACTTTACAGTAGTGTGAGTGAGGGTATATGCCTGGGGTATATGTCAGGCATGTTCATACACAACCACAACTGCCAATAATGGACAGTCTTTATAGGTGTACAACCACTTTGTGTATATGCATCCAGGCCTCCAATGTGTCATGTGACACACCTTGGGACACCACAATACCTATGGATATGTGGATACCAAGGGACACATGACATAACATGAGGCTGTATGTACACATTGGTACCCAACATTCATGTTGAGGGCTACCACCTATGTGGTACTGACAGGAGAGTGAGTATAGTACATGTGGATGACTATGCCATAGTCGGCTTACTGTTATATAGCATGTATCACATGACAGGCATCTGTCTGTATGATACCCTTGTGTAGGATATGTGTCCCATCCAGGGAATGGATTGTAGGCCACTGCATGCATTATCAGATGTGGATGGACACATCGCTAGTGTGTTTGCATGTACCTAAGGGGGTTATATGCCAAACAGGTGTGGACACAGGAATGGGTGGTGGTAATTACCACTGGTTAGTGTTATAGTGTAGTACCAGAAGGATACAACTGTTACTGAGTTCCCTACGACTGTGTGTCATTTGTCAGGACAACATCCAATGATTGCTTATAGTCATGCTGTTGAGGTTATGTATACTACCAGACCGCAAATCATTGACAGATACTAACAGTATCACCCACAGCATGGTGTCTACCCATTTCATACACACATGTCTACCCATGTTAGTACATAACTGTAGTAGAATGCATACTGGCCATTGAAAGTTACTGTGACATGTTCACTATGTGTACAACAGGGTATGCCACATGTCCCATGTGTCCACTATGCGTGTACATACAGACAGTGTGCACCCACCATGTTCACAGATGTACACTTGCTAATCTGTACTGCACACATCACACACATACTGTCCACTCACTAACACATGCTGGCAACACATTACACATCAGTCAAGTGGCACATGGGTGGACAATACATAGTCAGACCTAACAGTGGTGTAAACAATGCTACATTGACAATCAGAGCTTTGATGAATAATGTCTGCTGAGATATACCTACAAGGATGTCATTACACTTTTCTGTTGACAACTTGCTAATATTGCTACACTGCTATAGTGTCACCCTGTGCATCAGCACCAGGTTAGCCTGTTCCTCCATCAATGTTACAGATGACAGGAGGCAACACAGGTATCATCATATGCACAGGGCATTTTGTTGTTTGCCAGAGCCTGACATTGACCCATCCAATCGACATGTGTGTGTGTGTGTGTGTGTGTGTGTGTGTGTGTGTGTGTGTGTGTGTGTGTGTGAGGGACAACAGTACAGCATGGGCCAATGTTGATGTAATGTGTGTGTGTATGTGTGAGCCCTAGTTGTTTGGTTAATGTGTGTGTGTCTGCATGCACACAGCTCCACCATGTGGCTGCCATATACAGTACTTTGTGGGACAGCCACAGACTGTACATGCTAGGCCATACAGATTACTGTCTCTGGCCACAGACACAGTACCTGTGCCTGGCAGGGGTGCTACGGACAGTATCGGGTACCAACCCTGACTGGGTACTGTCCTCAGAGGCAGAGGTGGGACGACTGGACCCATGTCCCTGCTGGGAATGGCCAGAGCCATGTGCACGTGGTCTACTGGGACCGTCAATGGACAGGCCAGCCCCAGCATTGCTGGGGCTGGTACTGCCACTACGGGAGTGGCTGTGACCCAGGGGCCATCTGCGACCACTGCCAGCTGCTGCTGTTGCTGGCATGCTTCTGCTTCGATGTCGCAACCGTCCCGCACGGTCCTGGCTCATGGATGACATATTGTGGAGGGCATCTAATGTCTCCCCCCAGCGTCTATCAACGACCTTGGTGTACGTCCGGATGGCACCGGCAAGGTCACGGATGCTGTCATTGATAGCGGTGTAATGTGCCCTCTGCGCCCTAAGTCCCTGCCTGGTGTACCATTCCATATGTGCCTGAGCCTGCATTACAGCCCAGAACATACTGGACATCATAGGACCAGTGAGGGCACTCCTGCCAGGGGCAATATGACCAGCGGTGCACCCCAGAGAACCCCTGGACCTCCACCTATGTGGTACCGTTCCAGGAATACGGCTATGGCTGCTGTGAGGGGATGCAATTGCCATGGGTACCACACTCTCCTGGTCAGTGCCAACTGTATGCTGTTCCTCGCCTATGGCCATTGGTGGTGAGGGATGTATTGGCAGTATGAGTGTGCGTATAGATGGGGTTGAACGCTGTGTACTGTCGATTGGTGGACCAACAACAGTCCCTGTCAAACCTCCCTGTGTCAAAATACATGTCTCATCATCAGCACTATTCGTGGCAGTGGCTTCAGGTTCCCCGCTGCATTCAGCCAGCCCTAACTCAGCACCTGTGAGAAGAAGACAGGAAACACACTTTACGGTCTACACATGAACACTTGCACACATGCACACATGCACACATGCACACATGCGCACATGCACACATGCACACATGAACAGTAATACACTCGTCACTACAGCACATACACACACACACACCAGCAATCCAACACATACTCTATAGTGGGTGAAGGTGAGTGTCAGTATCACAAGGTAAACAGTCACCACACACGTGTCAGCATGCAGAATATGTGTTGCACATGACCATACAGAGCAAGTGTAGATGCCCGAATGTAATGGCAGTATACATGGCTTTGTTGCAACTGTGTCATTGTTCAGTGATTGGCTACACCCTGGAACACAATTTGTACATGGACACAACATTGCTGTGCAGGTATTATCAGCTCTGCAATGCCCTGTGCACCATCACTCACACATATACATGCCATGGCTGCATGTGTTATCTGTGTGTCACATAGATATCAATGTCTGAGTACAGTGTCTGTGTCCAAAGCAGATAATAGTGGGCACAGGTGTAGCACATGCATGCTATGTACACATACGGGATGACTGCTGCATGTTGACATAAAGGTATCCCAGTGCTCTAAATGGCCAGTGTACAGTGGTTATGGTGAGTATGGGACATATTGCAGATATGTCGGTGCCACACATGGCATGTCATGCTACACGGCTGCAACATTAAACACCACACATACCCAATGTGTGTCAAGTGACCTATACACTCACTAGCATTCCAGGACATATATGTGACACTTTGTTTGGATGGTGACTGCTGTGCATATTGTGTATACTGGCATATGTAAGCACACACACAACATGCTATGCATATTGTGTATAGGTGCATATGTTTGCACACGCACAACATTGAGGTGCAAAGCAATGACTGCTATGAGTAGTACTGTGGTCACTGTAACTGGATGGGATGTAGTACCCTGTGCCATCATCAACATGCATCCTGTGGTCACTCACAGCTACTAATGTGTGCTAGACCACCGCATAACATGCTGTACCTGAACTGCAGTGCTGTGGCTATGTTCACAATTACACAAACACCTTGTACATGGGTGTGTGAGGTGACCAATAGAGAGCATTGCCTAACTTGACTTTGTTATGTGTTGCAGAGTGTTGCACACACCCATGATAGGACTCTACCCCTGAGGTACAGCATGTGTGTGTGTGCAAGACATGTGGGATACTGACGTGTGACCTTACAGTGGGTGTGATGGGAAATGTAGCATGTTTTTGTGTACTGCATATGATAAACGTGCTCTGTTGTTTACAGTTGTGGCAACTATGCATAACTAAGGTGCAGTACAGTGTTGCCACACTTGTGTCTGCTGCACTGTGCAGTGTATGTGCTTGAGGCAGATACTGACTTTAATGAGATGATTAATGTCTCACAGCAAACATGGACAGCATGCATTATGCATAGGTGTGTTACGTGTACATGGCCTACACCTCACCTATGACATGCACATTTAATTACCAATATTAAAGTGTTAACACACTCACCAGCATGTACCGTCTGCCCTGCTTTCACATTAGAGGGACCTACAACAATATGACACAGTTTAGCAGTGGCCACAACTGTGGCATTGCTGCCATGAGTGAGTGCACTAATCTACAGTGGAACAATAGTCAACAGTCACAGGTGTGGAGATACTATTCCAAATATCAGCATTGCACATGAGAGGCAGCACAACTGCTAAACACACAGTACACATCTCACATAAACATATTCTAACAATACAGGTAACAGTAGTCTACAGCTAGGGCATATTACCTGCACACTCCATGTTGTCCTGCTGGGTAGCTCCGGCCTCCATGATGACACATGCATGATGTTGCTGCTGCTGTAGGCCAGGAGCCACCACGCTTAGGAGCAGCTCCTCCACTCTGGTGAGGGGGGATGTATGGGCACCCCACCACCTGTGGCATGCTGTTGCCTATGGATATAAGACGCATGCTGCCGGACATGTCTGATTGAATCACTGCAGTGATGGCGTACCTGCTCATATGTCCGGTTATGCATGCCTATGTCATTTACTTGGCGAACAAGATCTTGCCACAGTGCAGTGCGCGCATGCTGGTACTGGCTGGCCCTGGAAAAAAGCTGTGCATATTTCTGATACAGGCTGGCCTGTATGACCTCCTCCTCTGCAGCTGTATACACAGGATTGCAGCGATGAGCCATAACTCTGGAAGACAATTAAACAATATGTGTGAGCAAGTCATGTGGCACACTTAACATTATGAAGTACAGATATCACTTAACTGCCAGATATAGCATCTTCCTGTCTATCAGAGAATACACACATTCAATACCACATATCAGTGCTCAACCCACAACTGCCTGACAGTGGCTGCCACACTCCATACAACAAACCAGTATACACCAGTACTCGACACACTGTATTGGATACAATGCACAACCTCACACTGGGGGTATATATCAAGCTAATGCATGACAAATATTGTCATCCGATGCAATGAATGTAATGTACAGTTACAGTATTAACAGTAAACCACCCTAGTCTTTGATGCCATACCCCTACCTAACATATATGCATGGTTGTTAATATAGCTGGCATAATGCTGTAACAGAGTATACATTTTGCTAGGTACACACACATACCCTGTAACACACATGTGATTGCGGCCATGGTACAGGCATCATTACACACACATTAGACATGCATACAACACACAAATGTAAGCCAACACAGATGAGCATTACCTGTGTACCTTATAGTATTGTGTGCCCCTACTTACAGATACCTATCCCTGAGGAATGTGATCTGTGCAGACTACAGGAAACACACAAGACAGTGATACCAGGGAATGTGAACATGCACCATACTGTGGTGTTTAGGCCTACAGCTTCAGGTAGTACAACAGTTCATATGTGACCTGGATTCACCAGCAGTACCACTTACTGAGCATACATGTATTGCTACAGCCTACAATGGGACACCACAGTCGTACACAAGGTACTATGTCACAACATATGCCATCCTACTATGTCTGCATCCCAATAATGGACACATCTTTCTCTGCCCTCACACCTAGGACACAAACTACCATGACAGACACAACCTCACGCTAAGCTATCACACCTTTGCAGACCTTGCACGCAGTCAGTATCACACTCATTCCACCTCACATAGCTGATATTGCACTGAGTACATGTGTGTGCACATTGTGTCATAGGTAGCTACTACACTATTGGCCCGGGGCCTACAGCAGACTAGCCATATGCTACCCTGCCATTTGACACACATGCAATGTGATTACACTTGCTCCTGTCAAACGGATACACAGAGGTGACTCCCAGGGCATATTACCTATCTCCATAACATTAATCAGGGGTATGTATGACATCTAATAATGAGAAGCCATGTTTAATAATGCTGGGTAGTTAGTTTAGTCCAGAGTATGGCATATTTGTGTATAGGAACCTGTACCTCCAGCATGTGCTGTTTAGTGCTATGACAAGGATTAGGGCCCTAGGTCATGTAGCCTGGAGGGATTGTGAGGTGTTGTCAAGGTGGTTGGCCAACTGCTATGGGTGTGACATACCTCTGTATATATCTGGCAGTGGTGACCTCTGTGTATGACATATGCAATGCACTCTAGCTGTGGTTTTGTGAGTCAGTCTGCATAGGGCATGTGTTTGGGGCAGTGTCACTCTTTGTTAGGTATGTCTGTGGCCTTTCCACTTGCTGTGGTTGTCATGTGAGGTAGATACTACATGGGGCATTGTGAGGAGTAGGGGGTAAACTGACCTATATTTCCCTAGATGGCACACCTTTTGTGATGACACGTACCACGTAGAGGGATTACAAGACTAGCGTGGAACTGTGATTATCAGAG
>NC_056727.1:56997701-57050201 GCF_019279795.1 Protopterus annectens | reverse complement strand
TAATTTCTTTTAAAGAAAAGAAAATGGGGAAATAGGAAAGTGGTGAAAAAGGGGACAAAAAGAGGGTAGGACAGTAGGAAAACAAGCTCGGGATGTGCAGGAAGGATGTAGGGAAGGCCCATAGCTGCCCAATTCTTTATCAGCAACAGCTGTGCATATGTTTGAAATTTAGAGTGAGATTTGAAACCTTCCATCCCTGAGAGAGGGGTGAGGACAACATAGTATGTTGTACAGCCAATTGTAATTATCAGTTTACATGTCCAGCAGACGTGTGTGAAATGGGCAGCTATGTATGGGGCGTAATATTTTTGCGGGTACAGATTGCCCTTTTTTTTTTTTTTTCAGGTAAGAGTGGAATGTGAGGTGAAGGAAGTAGGAATATTGGGGGAGGTGGGTTGGGGAGGTTAACAGACAAGACAAACAAGATGCATACAGGGGTGGAGTATGACACATGTGGTGGGTAAACACAATTGACAGGGACGGATGTTTGGATATCGCAAGCCCATGAGCCCACAGATGGCAACAGTGGAACTGAGATCCCCACCCATGGGCAGTTACCACTGCACCTTCACAGCCCACGCCGAGGGGCTAGATAGGAGGGGCAGGCACACCCGTGAGCTGTGCCACTCTCTTCTCAAGCTGGCGTAGGGGATCAATCACAGAACGCCTGATCTCACTACGCACCACAGCCCAGACCCTTTGGAGGGTGAGTGGAGGCTCTCCTCCGGCCATGCTTACAGAGGGGGGGGTGAGCCCCATCCCCTGCAGTGCTTCCACCTGAAGGTGGCACAGGGCCAGCGGAGGAGGAGGTCCCGGGCTGGGCACTGCTGCCAGGTGCAATTGCCAGATGAGGTGGGAGAGGTGGGTCTGCTGGGACCCGCCTTCCCAGTTGTCCTATGTTTAGCAGTATTTAATGGTATTTTGGGTTAGTAACAAACAACACCATTCCAA
Organism: Protopterus annectens; assembly: GCF_019279795.1. Classification (NCBI taxonomy): domain Eukaryota; kingdom Metazoa; phylum Chordata; order Ceratodontiformes; family Protopteridae; genus Protopterus; species Protopterus annectens. The sequence continues at coordinate 57,049,250 of NC_056727.1, read as the reverse complement.
ATTAGTTGTAACAGCATGCATTAGTATTCCCATTAACCAAACACACATGAATTCCAAACGTTGAACAGCAAGCATAACACATGCATATTTAGAACAACAGTGGACATTCCAACAGCATGCAGGGTTGATTGGTGGCAACAGGCCATCAGGTTTGGATATGTGAACAGGGCACATGCATCAACGTACATGCAGATATGTATAAACCAACAGGACAAATGTCCAAAGGAATTAATTGTGAATACATATACCCAGTTTGGTGTGCAATGGCATAATTTGTGAACATAACGTAGAGTGGTAAAATATTATATTAACAACTTAAAATACCTATACGTATACTGTACATTCCTACTAGATGCAGATATATATCCCCTACATGTATTAGTACAGTTCCCTGTATGTAACCTTAGAAATGTTGGTGATGGAGATGTTACTGCTACATTAATATACATTCCATTTGTATTCATATATGTTCATATCTGGCTGTGTTCAGGTAACGTATCCTGCTACATTTGAACAGTTACGTACAGTTCTAGCAACACACTGACATTTGTGGGATCACAAGCACAAGCTGCTCATGTACCAGATTAACATGTACATACTATACATGAAACAGTTGAGGACTATAAATATTCTTCTGAGATACTGGCATTCCCATCAGCCAGTTTATATGGTCCTAGACAACTGTGGATGTTCAGCATTTCATACAACTATACTATCTCCATAATGCAAGGGTACAACAACATATCCAAAATGTGGGATGGACACAGTCCAGGTATTGTACTTTATTAAAAACATTTCACTCTTTGGTTGTGGCTGTCTGATTCATTTCATTATGTAAATGATAACAAAACAAGGTCCTTGTCAGCAGAAACCACACAGTAAAAAACCTAAGGTTTTTTACTGTGTGGTTTCTGCTGACAAGGACCTCGTTTTGTTATCATTTGGTTTTGTTTTTATTCTTCTTTGGTTCATTTCATTATGTAGTGCATGCAGTATACCTTTATTCCAGACTTCTTACACCTTTATTGGTAGCGTCAAACTCTTTCTCACACTCTCTCACTTATTTTATATTTACATCTCAGGATGGCACTTAATTCCAGGCTTTATTAACATTTATTAATGGGTTACAGCAATCCTTTCCAGCTGACTCACTTATTTCATATGTCAGTATATACAAGGATGCATTCATGACTTGTCTGTCCTTTATTGATGGATTAGAACACTCATTTTCAGGCTGAAGCAGTTATCTGATATTACAATACAGGTGTAAACTCTATTTGAGGCTTGTTTACTCTTTATTAATGGATTACAATACTATTTTTCAGGCTGCATCACTTATCTGATCTTAGAATACTAGCAGAAACTTTATTCTAGGCGTATTTGACCTTTATTACTGGGTTACAACACTGAACTCTTTTACAGGCTGTCTCACTTATATTCTATAATAATACCAGCTAAATAATTACTAACCTGCCTGGTGGCGCAGCCTTACCAGCCTATCAGCATAGGCTTGCTGATTCGCAGAACAAACACCTGCAGCTGTAATATAAATGAAGGGATATTGGAACATACCTATCCATACTATAGGCTAGGATAGCATTTCTTACATACTTAATTACATGGATACTTAGTAGTGGGGCTTTGGGCATCTGATGGGCCTCCTGGATCCATCGGTTCAGTTGGTCCTCCTTTCGTCGCTTCAGGTCCGCATGGTGGTGACGGACTTGCTCACCAGTCCTAGGAATGCCCGTGGCACTGGTAAGATCATGTGCCAACTGGTTCCACGCCTCTGCCTTGTACGCTCCCCATTGAACCTGTCCCTGCATGAGTCGGCCTTCATGTTGGTGGACTAGGAGCCAAACCACATATTTGGACTCCTCAATGCCCCACCTTTGCACTCTAAAGCAATTGCCCTCTCCGACACCTGCCATCCTGACAGCAAATGGGTACCACAATCAGTTATGGCAAGTATTCCCGCTGATGGGGCTTAAATATGCCGCATTTCCTGCACTTTTTTGTGATTGGCCGTTTTTGAGAATTCTAAGCTGACTGCAGACCTACTTAGTAATGGTTAATCTACCATTTCTAAGTATATGTATGCTAATAGTGGCTTTTTCTCATAAGATGTCATGGCTTAGTGGTTCTGTGCTTTGATTATGATGCCCAGGGTCCTGGGTTCAAACTTTGTCACTCTTTTATTTTAATACTGTCTAGACAGGCTAGGGGGTGTGGCTGCGTTTAAGCAACCTAGCTCTACGTTGCTCCCCGGTGCCCTACCGTGCCCTGGTTGGCGCGGCACGCACGTCCACGCAAACACACTGTGCTGGGTAAAGTGCTTTAAAACTTTGGGCAACTCTATTGTGCTGGGTAAAGTGCTTTTAAACTATGGGCACCTTTGTTTAGCTGGGTAAAGCGCTATTAAACTATGGGCACCTCTGTTTAGCTGGCTAAAGCACTATTTAACTATGGGCACCTCTGTTTAGCTGGGTAAAGCATTGCTTAACAGCAGGCTATTCTATACCCGAGTCCTTTAAAAATATATAATTTTGTTCACTGATACATTGGCCATGTCACTGCTTTTAATAAAATTTTAATCATATGTCTGGTATTATTTGTAATACTGATTTAAACATAAATAAGAAGGGGAGTGGTGGGACTCAAACCGTGAATGCCTCCTCTTTGTGCATACGCCCTACCATTACGCCATTGCAATTTGGTGTGCTTTGCATAAACATTCTTTCTTATGCTCTTCCATGTCGGAATTGCTAACTATAGCTAAGCAATGGGCACACCCGCACACACACGCGCAAATACGGGCAATTATATCATGGACTTTAAAAAAAAAAATTACATATTTTACTTTTTATAACTGTGATGGGAGTTTACAGTGTCAAGGAGTGTGGTGTTGGGTGCAAGTACATTTGAGTGAACTCGTTCTTGTGTGTTGACATTTTGCTTTTACTACACTTGCAGGGGCGTGGACATTTAGACTGCTCAGCAGTCAGACACGCCCCCTGCTTTCATACTCGGTCCGTGTAAGAGTTACGGTTGAGTCAGCATGCCCTCATGAATATTCATGGCATGCTGATGTCATACCGTTCAACTGCAGCCTCTGAGTAAGACTTATTAAGTCTTACACGGAGGATTCGTGAATCCGGGGGTGTATGTCATGAGTTTAAATGTGTGGACACACATTTCAAAACCATGCTCTGAAACAGGTTCTCTTTCTTCTTCCCTTGTATGAATTTCTAGGAGACCTTCATTGTAAAAGCTTATTATGACTTTAAACATTTCATTTACTTTTATGACTCATGCTTGTAAATATATAGGATTTAAGAAGTTTATTAAAATTGTTTTTCTTTGGATTACAATTACATTCTTAAAATGTTACTGACTGCAAATTGGGATTAGTTAACTATCCAGATGTATCCACAGTACTTTTAATTTCCATCTGCCTACTCTATGACAAGTTATGAAAATGTGCATCTGGTATGTGTTCACTTGTGATGTTTTCAAAGGAATAAAGATGGTACTAAGATGGCGACAAACTAAGGTGCCCATTGAATGTTCAGGTTTATGCGTCATCTTCCCTAGTTCCCTAGTTGTCGACGACTATTGAAGGAAGGGGTTTGGCTGGCTTTGGGAGTTGTGGACGTTGTGCACTTGCAACAACTGTTTTGTGTAGAGATTACATCATGGCGAAAGTGGAGAGGCTAGACTTGAAAGCCGGGTTAACAATTGAGGGAAGGGGTAGTCGCAAACTCGTTCTGAGGTAGAATTGTTTTACAGTTTGCTGGACCTATTTTATGGAGGTGTGCGGTGTTGCAGGACAGGCTGCAGTGGCTGCAGTTTTTTGACAAAATGGATGCTAGCGAGTTTTGGACTTCTCGTCCTTTGAAAGTGTCTAGTACCATGGGACCTTTCATTTGGGCTTTTGTTTGGTGGGGTGGGTAGGGTCCTCAGGCCATGAGAGTTGGAAATCCATGTGTTTTGGTATGGTCTGGGTACTTTTTGGGGTCTGTTTCAGAGGCTCAATCTGGGTATTTCCCCTTTGGTTCTGGGGTTGAATCTCGGGCTGGCATCAGCATTCATTGGTGGCGAGGGTGTTTCTAAGGAGTTTCAGCAATCAGGGAGGTTGAAAAAAATGTGAATTTCTTTTCGCGGGCTTTAGACTGATAGTGTGAGGCTTGCCGGAGGCAAAGCTGTAGTCTGCACATGCCTGTGTGGATGAGGGGGGGGGGTGGGGGCGCTGGGACAAGTGCTAAGCGTGTATATGCAAAAGTAGTGCAATGTTTGAAGCACAGTTCTTTAGGTGCTGACCTCATAATACATAAACAGAAGTCTCCTATCTTTTACTGAAGTCCAAGGCTGTTACAATTGTTTTGGTTTAAATGGTTGCTCAGTAAGAAACAGGCTTGCTCAAAAAAAAAAAGGTTAAAACAGAGAGACGCCTTTCTGTGCATGACTGAGGTTTCTGTTCGACTGGATGAGGTCTTAGTACCTACTTGAAGAATTGTAGCATGGTTCTTTATTCCTAAACCCTTTGGAGTAATGCTTTTCCTGTATTTGGCAGTAAGCTGTTTCAGTATTTTCCTTATCTTTTCTGCATGGTGTTGGGGTTTTTTGGGGTATACTTGTAGGAATAATATCTAAATTAATCCCTCTCTCTGGTGATGTTTTGGTGTTGGGGTGGTGTTTTGCTTGGGGGTGCTTTGTGCTTCCTTCAGTTGTTGGTGGTTGGTGGTGGAGACATTGTCTGGCAGGCCTTGGGGGGTCACTTTCGGGCTTCTCATCTGGTTGGATTTTGCAGTGTGACAGTTCTTTTACATAGCAGAAAGAGTATGTTCACCATGTTACAACACATCTCAAGATAGACAAACCATCCAGGCGATTCAGTGCACATAAATATTAGAACCTTTAGCAGAGCTATGTCCACATTCTCTTCATAATCAGGATTACTGATGCTGGGTCACAGACCATCATATGAGAACATGCATGGATCGATCTCCTCATGGCACACTCCAACATAATGTCAGAGCCCTTATGTAACAGTGGATGCTAAAGTAGCAGGCAAGTGTCAGATGTACAAAGAAGTAGTGCAGTGTCAGTCTTAGTCCTTTGTATGTCCCTTAGCAGTTTTACTGGGAGACAGGTCTTGTTTAGGCCTTATTATCATAGTACCCTGCATTTTATCGGCAGTGATTCTAGAAAACAAGTGTTCAACTAATATACTAACCATTGATGCCTAATCCTGGATAAGATATTTAAAGTATCTGGATGCACATGGTTAAATGATCTATAAAAAAAAAAAAAAAAAACGCGAGCTGAAGAAAGTGGCAGCACTAACACTGTTAACACAAAAAGTATTTACAACTACAAAGTCCTTGTGGGGTACAACACGGGCCCAAATGTAATTTGATAGAATACTAAATGGAAAGAGAAGTGAATATAGCTAGTAACCCTCAGCAGTGTTTTCCACAATCAAATAAAGGAAAAGACAGTTCAGATTATCTCTAAGTTTGGCTTCAACAATAAAACAATGTTAGACAAGCTTAAGGCAATAACTCAGCATGGTCTGAGAAGGCCAAATCATATTATGTGTACTATGGCAAGGATAATGCAAATCCTATGCTTGGCATACAGGGCATTGTTAGAACCCACTCTGATGGACCTCCTGCATATCCACAAAGCAAACAGCACTGGAATTACCCATTCTAAAGACTTAACGCTTGCCTGTAATATAAATAGGACCTGCTGAAGAGATAGGTATATATCCCAGACAGACTACCCCATCTGTGGAACAGGCTCCCCATTTATGTGAAGCACAGTTGTCCTTAACGAGGTCTTGGAATGTGTTATTTGGAATGTGTGTTATGTATTTCCGATGTTTTACATGTCCTTTTCTTTCTTGTAGATGGGGTGTTGGAACACTGTGATTGTAATTTGGAATAGGTGGGTATAAGGTGGAGCTTTCTCATTACTATTAGAGGGTTTAATTTTGTCCTTTTCTTTGTAGATGGTGGTGTGCCGAGTACCAGTGGTGGCGATACAGTGAATTCGCAGATGATGGAAGGGGAGCACAAGACTTCCTGGTATTTGTGTTTAGATGATGGTGTACCAAGTTCCAGTGGTGAGATACAGCGAGTTCGCAGATGATCATGCTTTGGTGTCGAATAAGTGGTGGGGTCATTGGGTGAGTAATCAGAAATGGATAGGTTAAAAGGCAAGCACAGTGATTCGGAAGAAGAAGAAAGAAGCACAACCAACTTTTTGTTTAACTCTAGAATAAGTATTATGTTTTATAACCTCATTTGATTTGTGTTACAGGTTAATGTACAATCTATGGTAGAATTAAAAGTTTTAATATTTAAATATTATGGGATGCAGTGGTGGAACAGTTTGTGTCATTTCACAGCTAGAGTTTCTCCAGTTTCATTCTCAGCCAGTTTTGTGGGCTTTGCGTGTCCTCCTTGTGTTTGTGTGGGTTTTGCTGGGTACTCTTGGGGTTTTCTTCCATGCTGCTAAGTTGCTAGTTACTGAATATTGGACATATTTATATGGGAAGACCTATAGATCACATACGTTAGATGGTTGTCATAGTGAGAATGGTTTTGCTGCATGTTTTAAATCTGAATGCATGTTTCAGTGGAAGTCCTGATCACTTGGGTGAGCACATTGAGGTTACAGATGGAGTGTTGAGTGAGTAACTGCCAATGCCCTGATTGAACTGGACTTGAAAGGTAATGGGTTTTGTTTTGTGGATGTCATGAGTGCTGGAGAGGCTATAGGGTATTAGGTAATTTTATTCAATGGTCATTAAAGCACATTACAGTTGGGGCAATGGTCATTTCTTGCTGATGTAGGACATGTTTATTTGGCCAGTTTGAGTGGATTACTTTGGTAGGGTCAATAGTTGTAGTTTAATTTCTACATGCGGGATGGGGTTGGCAGATCACTAATCTTGTATCGACCAGGTGGCATAGGATATTTTCTTTCTGGTATAATCTGGTTTTGACCTGTGGCATAGGGCATTTTCAGTTTGGTATATTGTTGGTGGCATTCAAGGGTATTGACAGAGTAAAGAGAGGTCAGACTGCTAAAGCCATCATGGGGTTTAGGTGCCTTACATTTGATATTGGTAGCTGGTGTTGTCAAGGCAGTTGTTAAATGGCATTTTGAAGTTCTTCAGGTTCTGCATGTCCTTGGGCACGTAAAGGAATTGTTTGGGAAGGGTGATATGCAATTGCTTTAAGGTGGTGGTTGGGGTTGATTATTCTTGCTCCAGTGGCAGGTAATGCTTTGGTAAGCATTAGGTAATTGCCAGGGGCTGGTAATGTCCTGGTAATTATTGAACACCAAATGATGTTTGGCCTTATCCCCTAAGGGTGGCTAGCTGATGGAAGTTGGTGGTGAGGGGGAACCGCCTGGGCAGGCTGGTGGCAGAGAAGAGGGACAGGCTTGCCCTCTTCTGTTCCCCCTCTGGGGTCTGGTGGTGCATTTCAAGGAGTTTTTGTTGAATAGATAAGCAAGCAAAGGTAAGGATGCTGCTTATTTGGTTTGAAGGGAATTCAGTGAATGATTTAGTAAGTGAGCAAAGGTATGGATGCTGCTTACTGGGTCAGATGAGCAGGTACACTGTCCTGGTTAACATTATAAGGATGTTTATAAGTAAAGTAAGTGAGCAAAGGTATGGGCGCTGCTTACTGGGCCAGGATGAGCAGGTACGCTGTCCTGATTAACATTGCAACCATGTTTATGCTGTGTTTAGAATCGTCTACACTATGTCCAGTTGTATTTAACAAATTTTGATAATCAAAGTTATGTTATGGAAGTTTTAATAAAGGTCGTCAAATGTCATTTGGTGTGTTGTGTTTATTGAAGGGGACCAGGACAAATGAGGCTTGGCACAAGCCAAGTTGTCCTGGGATATCTTCAAGGGGGTGTTAGGTTGATGTTAATGGGAGTTCAATGGGTTGGGGAGGTGAAAGGGTTAAATGGTGGGAGGATTGATTGGAAGGAAATGAGATAAGGGTGGGAGGTGCTTAAGGGATTTAGATGAGTGTAGCTGGGTAAGTAATCACATTTTGGCGTGAACTTGCTACCCTCCCACCCTCCCTTTTTTGTTGGCGGATTGGTGGGATTGTGGTTATTTTATTCTGGTAGGCGGAGAAGAGGGACAGGCTTGCCCTTTTCTGGGAGGGTGGCGTAATGGTTAAGGTGCTTACCTTAGAAATGCAAGGTGCAGGGTTTGATTCTCACAGGGGGTAATTGGCTAGGCTTAAAGTAGTTCATGAGGGCAGTTAGCCTAGTAATAATCTATGAATCTATGAATCATGAATCTGTTCCCCGTCTGGTGGTGCATTTCAAGGAGTTTTTGTTGAATAGATAAGCAAGCGAAGGTAAGGATGCTGCTTATTTGGTTTGAAGGGATTTCAGTGAATGGTTTAGTAAGTGAATCGACTACACTATGTCCAGTTGTATTTAACAAATTTTGGTAATCAACGTTATGTTATAAAAGTTTTAATAAAGGTTGTCAAATGTCATTCAGTGTGTTGTGTTTATTGAAGGGGACCGGGACAAACAGAATTCTCACACCTTGCAAACTATACAACCTAGATATATATTGTTAGAATTCTTTTATTAACAAGACATAAGCTGTGATATGACAGCAAGAAATTCCTCTCTGGATAGTTGTTTTTTGAGATATTTACAGAAATATGAAAACATATGCTTCACTGTATAATAAGCAATATAAATAACACTGAATATCTCTCTAGATGTGCAACTTACAGAGCAAAGATTAGTGACAGTTTTCTTTAACAATATCTAAGGTTTTACCTGATGTCATGCAATAGTTTGTGAGTCTCTTGATTTTTGAAGTTTTAAGTACATATGGAAGTATTGCTTATTGTCATAATTACAATAAAATTTGCTACATTTTCAGTATGACCTGCTATACTGGACATTGGCAGTGAATGTTCCTGTCTCACACCAATGCATTTTACATCATATTCTTCAACAGCATGTAAGTCTCTCAGCTATGAAAATATGAACATATGAAAATAAGAATAATAAGTGGCTAAAAGTGATTAGTTTCTCTACCATGGGATATCCTAAATTACAGATCTTAATGTTGTTTTGTTAATTATTATTTGCTCTTTCTAATACTGACTATTATTAGCTGGCAACTTTCTTGGTTAAAGAAGAAATACCCCCAAAAGGCATGGACACCATAAGGAGCTATGAGTGTTAACTGGACAAATACAAAAAAGTGCTATAGGTACTTTATTTTGCAGGACAGATTAATGATGATTTATTAAGCAAGAGAAACACACCATAAAGATGTTTCTACATGTTCCACAAAACATATTGTTGTTATTCCTCTCGGCATCTCTCTCTCTCTCTCCCTCTCTTTGCACCCTTTCTGCTTCAGTAAGTTGTCATTGTGCTTCAGTTGTGTTATTTAAATATTGTGAAGCAATAATCCATTTGAGTGTGATGAGCTAATAAGTATAGACAGATTCTTCACTAATTTCAAGGGTTCTACTCTAGCCACTAGCTAAGTGTTACTGACTCCTTTTGGTAAACTATTTTATTTATTTTACCTTTTGTTTTACATATTGCTATGAGACATCATTATCATTTTTCTGTCATAAGCTGTTTTGCCCCTGTGTTCATCTCACACTGTCAGTGTGTCTTCTCCCCTCTGTATTGTTATTTTTCTACCTCTGCATTTGTACAATGTCTGGCGCACTGCAACAAATGCAGCCAAGGCTGAATGTAAGTACACAGCTTATGGGTAGATTCTGATTTTATTGCCTTTAGCCACATTTATCTGTTGCACTTTGTGATATTGTGCTTAGCTGTATTTATTCAGTTTAATGTACTTTTCAACAAGCTAAGGTGTTGGATGTAGAGATTACAATACTAGAGAGGGTAATGGAGATGAATGCATACATTCACGTTTGCTAAAAGCTGCTGTCAAATGTTAAGTATCAGAAGTCTGACTTCCTATATGATGTGCTTAGATAATACTCAGATATAAATGTTATTTTTCTTGGAATGATCTAAAGGTTTGAATCCAGATGGATGAAAAAATGTTTCAGAATGTTTTGTCTTACTCTTGTGGCTGTAAATGTTAGCTATACCTTTCATAACACATAATTCTTCTGCTGCTATATTAATGTACCTGCTCCCTATTGTGAAGCCTGTTCTGTGCTGATCTTTGCATGAAAGTTAACACAGAGCAACAAAGAGTACTGCTAATTCCCATTTGAAGTTCAAAATTTCAAGATAAGATTATGCATGCAATAATACTTTGTCATCAGTAGCACAATTCACCTAGTCTCAAAGAGTAACCAAAAGAAAAAGAAAATCATGTAATTATTGTTTTATGTTGTATGATGTTTGTATAGCTGTATTATTTTTGTCAACTGATGATCTTGATTTCAGAATGATGTTGACTCAGTTAATTCAGTCATTTAATGTATGCCTGCTTTACAGTTTTTACACTTGCAAATGTGTTAAGAAGTTTTGTTAACCTATTCTAACATAATCCATCATTATTATTGTGCATAAGTATGACTTGTATGTTTGTCTTGGAAAGAGTGCAGTCACCCTGGCATGAAGTTGCAGTATAGTTTAATTGATAATACACTGATGCACAACAGCAAATGTCTGTGGCATCCTATCCTACCATTAATTCTAAAGAGTGAATTTTCAGGCTGTTCAGGTGTCCTATTTCAGATCATTAGTTTTACTCTTTTCCTGTGGTATTTGCGACTGCTGCAGCTCTTTCTAAATTTTGTAACTAGACAGTTAGGAGGTTCAATATCCATCATGGGAAACTTGTGTGTGTGTCAGAGTGTGTCTAAAACTCAGTGCTGTATCCACTTCCCCTGAGAAGAATACATTTAACTCTTCACAGAGCTCCCTTATCCCACGTTTTTACTGAAATATCCTCTATGAAACACACTGATGAGATCATCCCAACAAAAGTGCACTCTCTCCCCTTAGCCATCAGACTTCTCCTGTGGCACTTGTGATTAATCCAGTGCTCTCTAGATTGCGCAACTAGATTGGTAAGAGGTTTAATGCCCAACATAGGAAAGTTGTGGGTGTGCAAGCTTGGTGCTATGCTCACTTCTTCTGAGAAGAATACATTTAACTCTTCACGCAGCTCTCTTATCCCACTTTTGACTGCAATATCATCTCAGAAACACACTGATGAGGTCAGTCTGACAAAAGTGAAGCATCTCCCTTCAAGAATCAAACTTCTGCTATGGCACTTTCAACTAACAGAGTTGTCTCAAGACTGTATAACAAGATAGGTAGGAGGTTTGATGCTGAGCATGGGAAATTTGTTTGTGTAATGCTTGGTGCTATCTTCACTTCTCCAAAGAGAATGCATTTAAATAGGCACACCACTCCCTTATCCCACTTTTTGTTGAAACACGCTGCTAAAGTCATCATGAGAAAATTGCAGTCTCTTCCCTTAACAGTCAGACCTCTCATGTGGCAGTTGTGATTAATACAGTGGTTTTACATTCTTGTAACTAGATAGGGAGGGGATTTGGTGTTCCATACAGGGAATGTGTGTGTGTGTGTGTGTGTGTGTGTGTGTGTGTGTGTGTGTGTGTGTGTGTGTGTGTGTGTGTGTGTCTGTGTGCGCGTGTCTGTGTGTGCGTGTGTGCGTGTGTGTGTCTGTGTGTCTGTGTGTCTGTGTGTCTGTGTGTGTCAGTGTGTGCGTGTGTGTGTGTGTGTGTGTGTGTGTGTGTGTGTGTGTGTGCGTGTGTGTAACAGGTGAAAATGTGCTTAATTTCTACTCTGGATAACCATCTAAACTTTTAAATGACTCCACCATCCCCTAATCCCACCTTTGTAAAAAAGAAACGAACTGGCTTCAGGAACACAAACCACTATTTATTGCTGTTTACTGTGAGCGCTTTCGTAAGAGTAAATACTGCTTTGCTTCAAGTGCTAGTCACTCTCTGTAATCAAGTACTTTCGTTTTTGGCCATTTATGAATATACAAATGACTCTAATGGACTCTTAACTGCTTTTGTTTTTATTGTAATACCTCAAGATGGATTAAAAACATATTTTACCAGCTCATGGCTTCAGCGAAAAAGCAGAGAACTAGTTTGTCTGAAGAAGTTGGAGTATTTACTCTTACGAAAGCGCTCACAGCAAACAGCAATAAATAGTGGTTTGTGTTCCTGAAGCTGGCTCGTTTCTTTTTTACTAAGTTTTTTCATGTGACCTAATCCCACCTTTCACAACCATTTAAAAGAAAGCAAAAACATCTTCAGTACTTAAATAACTGAGCATCTATCCAGACATATCTAAATATCAGTTCCCTATGCTTTCTCCTATTAACCTGGTGAAAACTGGGCATCCTGAGGCAATGTAGTAATTGCCTCATGTACACAGACAACCCTCTCTTCCTACCTCCAAACACATCCACTTGTGAGAGATGCACTTATATAGCCAAACTAGAGGCCATGCTCCCAGTCAAGAGGAGAAGATTAACACATAATTCACACCACATAGAACACATAGCTCCCCGGATCACACACCACCACTCCTCTCACATAGTAGCACAAAACACATACTTTTTCAGAGGCTCTCAATAAAAATCTACCCAAAATACAAAGACCTCCAAGGCAGAAATGCAAGCAACCATCTCATCCAAATATAACCCACAAGACACATAGCCCACATAAAAAGTGTGCCACTCAGCCTAAGCCTCTACAGCAATACATTTTACCCAAAACACTAGTCATAGATAACGTCCTGCTCACTAGGTTGAATAAGGAGTAAGTTACAGTCAGCTCCCTGTTGGGTGCCAGGATTCACCACATAACACACGCACTTGGGTCTCTCCACAAGTACAAATATGACTCTGTCATTGTCCATGTTGGTGTGAACGACCTAAGAATTACCTCCCTGGTCTACATGAAAAGAGACATGGAGGAGCTCTCGGATCTTGTAGCCCAGACAAGTATGACCCTAGCACTGAGTAGCATCCTACCATCATCCAAAATGATACCACAGTACAAGCAGAAATTGACTGACTTCAACAATTGACTAAGTTTCTGGTGTCATTCAAAGGGGATCCAGTATCTGTCTGCCTGGGATGACATGACTGACAAACCTCAATGCTTTGCCAGAGATGGCCTGCATATGTCACCCCTGGGATTTTGGACAATGGCCAAGGCTCTTGCCACCCATATACTGCCTTTTTAGGCAATGCCCTGAAGACAAATTTGCCACTGTAACAACTGCAAGCAAGCGTGACCTGAGGGTTATGCTACTCAATGCTAGAAGTCTAAATCTCAAAATGAACTCACTCGAGTCACTCCTTAAACTAGAGAACATCGACATCTGTACAGTAACAGAGACCTGGTTCAAGGCTCCGGAGATCACCCCAATGCTACCAGGTTACAATGCATGTCACACCTTTCGGCCCCTAAAAAAAGCCCTAAAGGAGGTATGGACCAAGCCCCAAAGGCGGTGGTGTATCCATCTTCATAAAAGATACGCACACCTCCAGACTAGTTGCCCAACATAATGCATCAGAAATACTTCAGGTACAACTAACACTGGATAAAACTGCAATCCAGGTTGTAGCCTGATAAAGATCCCCCACAATGTCCCAAGACTCTCACTCCGTATTTCTGAACACTCTGGAAGACATTAAGGTTCAACCTAATGCTCTTATACTGGGATACTTTAACTACTTCTCCATTAGCTGGAACAATTACTTCTATTCCAGCTCATTTGCCCAACATTTTCTGGAATTCATTAATTCCAATGCCCTGGACCCACTCATTCTCACCCACACCAGAGGTAGAAACATTCTCAACCTGGTCATAACAAACTTGGGGGACCTCTGCTCTACACCAGTAATCAACTCCTCCCTGGTTAGATCTGACCACAAGTTAATCACCATCGATATCCAAATCCCACCCCACCCTCCATGAAGGAAACCACACTGAAGAACTTCTCCAAAGCCAATTTTGAGCTTCTAAAGACAGAAGTGGCAAACTTCACGTCTTCCATGGAAATGGGGAATGGGTGTTTTGCTGCTGAGTCATACACCAAGGCACTTTATGAGCATTTACACAAGTGCATGGATCGGGCCATACCAAACAGAACCAAGATACTGTCCTAAAAAAAAAAGGAAGCCAATCTGCTGGTCCCCTGCCATTAACAAACTCTACAACAGAAGGAAAAAAACTGTTGCAGAAAAGGTTAAAGTCCCAAAACTGGAAAAATTCCCTTGTAAATCTCAGCAAAAAACTGAAATCCCTCATCAAATCCTCCCAGACTAGTTACAAAAACAAAATTGCTACAGATACTAAAGATAACCACAAGGCATTCTTTAGTTATGTCAAAAATCTGCATAACAATACACAGATTTGCTCTGAGCTACTGCACCACTTATACTGAACCAACTCATATTGCCAATATCTTGGCTGACAGGTTTAATGCAAACTTTACCCCCCTTCACTCCCTAAACGGCCCATTCCAATACCTGAGGAATGCCAAATCCCTAATATCATGGCTGCATAGGTAGAAACCACACTATCCAAAGCCAAGAATACAGCATCCATGGTACCTGATAATATACCTGGCTGTGTTCTTCACTAATTACAAAGGGAACTGGCACCACACCTGAGTGGCCTGCTCAACCACAGCCTCACTTCAGGCTTTGTTCCCACCAAATGGCACACAGCTACAGTCATTCCATTCCACTCCACAAAGGGGGAGTGACTACAGACCCTGGTAACTACCACCCCATCAGCCTGACAAGCCTAATCTGTAAGGCTATGGAGCGCATCATTATGGTTCTTATAAATAGTGATACAGGAAACCTTCAAACCCTAGATCCCACACAGTTTGGGTTTGTGAAGGGCAGATCATGTCTGCTCAACCTGATAGACTTCTTTGAATCTGTCACTAGAGTGGTGGATGAAGGCAAGGTAGTCCATACAGCCTACCTTGATCTAACCAAGGCCTTCAACACCATCCCCCACTCAGGAATCATTGAGACACTCACTAACCTAGGCATTAACCCCTACATCATAAGATGGGTTGCCAACTGGCTCACTGACAGAATTCACACGGTGAAAGTAGCAGACTCCAAAACTGACTACTGGGCAGTTACAAGTACAGTCCCACAGGGATTTATTCTGGGTCCTCTCCTGTTTGGCTACTTGTCTGAAGTTCAAGCCAACACAAAGGGACTCTGGTTAACCAAATTCACGGATGACTGCAAACTGGAAGCTATTATTGATTCTCAAACTGATGTAGACATCCTACAAAAAGGCCTCACAGAGACCAACAACTGGTGCCAGAACCATGGCCTTAAGCTTAATGCTATAAGGTGCATCGTCATGCCCTTTGGGAAAAACACGGTGCCCATGAACTACCACATCAACAGTAGCCCACTTAACTCTGAAGTTGTGATAAGAGATCTAGGGACACAGGTAGCTAGCAACCTCTCCTTCGACAACCATGTTATCACTGTTGTTAGAAAGTCCTTCTACATGACACACATCATTGTAAAAGGTTTCTCATCCAGAAAAAAAGAAGCCATAATCCCTCTCTACTCCTCCCTCACTAGACTCATTATAGAGTACAATGCCTCATTTGACATGTACCTCACTAGACACCTACAACAACTAGAGAGCCCACAAAGGTTCCTCACAAAGATGATCTTAGGACTCAAACACATGCTCCATACAGAAAGACTCAAAACAACTCCAGCTTTATCACCTACTTAGAGGCGAACTCTGCTTGACATACAAAGCCATGTCTGACTCAGTGTTGCTAGACATGCTTCATCTGAAAAAGTCTCACTCCCTTTGTGCCACATGCTCCAAAGACCTCAATCTCATCACCACAATAAACAGAACATGCTGAAGGGGCAGGTTCTTAACCCAGAGATTTCCCATACTCTGGAATAAACTCCCCATTCATGTCAAGCAGAGTACCTCACTAGCCCTCTTCAAGAAAAATCTTGATGAGTGGATGGGTAATAGGAAATTCACCCCGAGGATCAATTCAACAGCCTTGTTAGATAGGGGCACAAGGAACTAACATCTGGCAGCAGGATGACTGGAAATATTCTTGGGCTAGGCTTGTATTGGCTCCAGGGATGTTAGCCTAGTACTCACAATGAACCTATGACCTATGAACAACTTCTTTGCAACACAAGTGTGTAGCTAGGCATATTGTTTGTACTCTATTAAGTACAATCTTCTGTACATTACTTAAAGAAACAGCATGGCTTTATTAGATCACATTGTATCCACAACCGTCTAAATTAATACTTCCAATAAGAGTATCAAATTGAAAAAAAAATATCCATTTCAACTTTTTAGAGAGAAAGTGATACAAAACTTTAAGTGGGGGATGTTTCCATTTTTCAAATGAGAGGTGGTTTGAGGGAGAAGCAGTAAGAACACACGATTACAAAATTATATTCTCTGCCTACACCCCTGATGCAACACAGTGACAAGATCATTCTTTCTAAAGTGAACTATTGCAGTTTAAATGTCAGACTTTTCCTGTTGTACTTACATTTCTTAGACTATTCTCTTGAATGTGTAAATAGATATGTAGGTTCAAATACAGCAGTGCTTAACTTCTACAAGTGTGTGTGTGTGTGTGTGTGTGTGTGTGTGTGTGTGTGTGTGTGTGTGTGCATGTGTGCGTGTGCGTGTGCGTGTGTGTGTGTGTGTGTGTGTGTGTGTGTGTGTGTGTGTGTGTGTGTGTGTGTGTGTGAGAGAGAGAGACTGGGAATTAATTCAGGATTGGCTTACACACATTTGCAGTAGAAGCTTTTACAACCCCAGATGTCTGTAAAAGTCATTTTCACCAGACACATTTCTTTGGCAGCACACTGCTGATGTCATCCCTTCATACATGATGTAATCCTTACTTGTACTCTGCATTCTCCTACTGCACTGATTGCTGATAATGTGCTGTGCAGATGGTGAAAGTGGTTTGAGTCAATCACTACTTAAATTGTGTCATATACAGTTGGCTACCTCACAGCCACCTTTATGTACATCTGCACTTATGAGATGGATTTACAATGCCACACTGTTACACTAGCAAAGCCTAGCATCCCCAGGGAAAATAACTTTTTGGCCAAACAGCAATTACATAATGCTAACATAACTGTAGTATCTCACAGTTGGAGTGCGAATTTTCCTGTGTTGCTTGGCTTTGATACTGTGCTTTGTACATTGTGCAACTACATATGTACATATGTAGGATTTTTGAGGCCAGCTGCAATAGATGTAACTGTGGGCCGGATTCACGAAGGCTTGCACGGAGTCTAAGAGTAGAGTAAGACTTCATGCAACCAACATGTCCACTGAGCGATCCAGGAAGAGCCGGTAGGGGCATGTAACACAGCTCCTTAAACTAGTCCTACACGGACAGGGCTTTGATATGCAAATTACCTCAATTGCAGGCAAAAGCTATGCAAATGACGTAAATTTGCGATCCAGGAAACCCAAACCTGTCCGAGTAGAAGTAGTGTTATTTGCAGAAATGTACTCAGTTGATAACTGATTACGGTTCTGCAAATAGCAAAATGGAGCAGTGACAGCTGCAAAAAAAGCATGCATTTACAGGAGGAAGCATGCCAATGGCCAAAAATATGGCCATTGGCAATGGGAAGTGATGCAAAATAGAAATAAAATAACTTTTTTTTCATCCCGATCTCCGGGGTTTAACCGTAGCATGGCGCTTAAAGCAGCTGTGCCCTAAAAAACAGAAAATTAATAATTAAGATCCACAAATGTGGATTTTATAGCTAAAATGAATTTACAATGCAAGTGAATGGCAGGCTGAAGACAACATGGCCACCGAGTAGAGGTTGCTAAGGGGGGAAGCTCAGTCCAAGAGATGTAACCAAGCATTAGTAGGCAATCCTATGCAAATGAGAGTTAGGATAGTGAGTTGTAAGTTTACATAGGAAATTAGCACAGTCAGTGGAGTGTAGGAGTAGGATAAGGGGAGTAACAGAGTAGAAGATAGGTGACATCACAAGGGGGGTATGTATGAAAGGAGTGAAGCTCATTGGAGCAAAGTGTCATGTATCAGCCGACAATTACATATTATTGAAAGAGGTGTGTCAACAGGTAGGCCAGGTAAAGTCAAGAAATGAAAGGTGTATGCTGTGGATAACACCAAAGTTTCTTGCTGAGCATGCATGCGCGTGTGTGTGCGCCAGTAAACCCGAGTAAGACAGTGTGCGCTTGTGTAAGCGTGTGTGTACGTGTGTAAGCTTGAGTAAGCATATGTAAGGCTGTGTAAACAGTTGTAAGCGTGTTTCTGCCAGTGTGCACGCGTTTTAACAAGAATAAGCAAGTTTTAGTCTGTGTAAGCATGTGTGTGCGCATGTTAGCTGGTTTGCATGTGTTTGCGCTTGTGTGTGTGGCGCTCCCCCCTGAGGAAACAGAAAGGAAAATGGAAGCACACCAAATAGGTGGGAAGTTACCAGGGAGTACTAGCAGAGCTAGCAGGTGAAAACAATCAGAATCAGGCAATTACCCAGGCAGAACACCAGCCCAGCCCAGCCCAGCACTTAAAACACTGCAAACAACAGTCCATTATGTTTCTCTCAAGAGACACTACAACACTGCAGTAAGCTAATAGCAGTGAAAACTGAAAAAGCTGTACTCAGGCAAAAAATGTTAGGGGCTGCCATTGCTGTTATAAGGCGACATATGCAACATGCTGAGGGTGGTGATGATGCAAATGCTGCTGGACAACCTACAGTGAGGAGACAGATAAGAGAGTACAGGCCCAGGGTAACATACCAGGGGCTACATGAGCTGGAGATAGTGGAGTGCTATAGAGTGGACAGAGACCTCTAGCAGCAAATTGTTGAGCTGTGCAGGCCACGCCTCACACACAGAACCAACAGAGGGGAACCCATCCCAGTGGAAACTAAGGTATGTGTTGGCCTAAGAATATTAGCAACAGGTACCTTCCAGAGACCAACTGGTGATATGATGGGAATATCACAGGTATCAGCATCCAGGGTACTGCACCAGTTCCTGGATGCCATGTCAGCACATGTCAGTGATCATGTATACTGCCCCAATTCCCGTGAGGTATTGGCCAGCAATATGCGTCTCTTCCAGCAAATAACGGAATACCCCGAGGTAGTGGGTGCAATAGACTGCACGCACATATGCATCAAAGCACCAGCCGGTGAGCGGGGTAGGGTCTACTTCAACTGCAAGGGCTTCCCCTCCATCAACTGCCAGGTCATGTGTGATGCTCAGGGCATAATACTGAATGTGTGTGCTGGCTGCCCTGGAAGCTACCATGATCCCCATATCTGGCATCTGATGCAGCTGTACCAGACATTTGCCAATGGGGACATCCCACATGGACACCTAGTGGGGGATGCTGGCTATGCACTGGAGCCGTGGCTGATGACACCCATCAGAAACGTACACACACCTGAACAGGAACACCATAATGAGGAACACACACAAACACGAAATGTAATCAAGCATGTGTTTGGGCTGCTTCAGTCATGGTTCCGGTGCCTGGACACATCTGGTGGAGCCTTGCAGTACTCACCAACTACATGTACCCAAATTGTCATGGTATGTGCTATGCTACATAATATGATCCTGCAAAAACAGCTGCAGCAGGACCAGCATAGGCCTGGGCCAAACAGCCCCCTACCATTGCCAGGTCCATCACAGGCAGACCGTGACTCGGAGGAGGAACAACCTGAGCCTGCCCCAGTAGGCAGAAGGAGGCATGCCCAGTATGTTTTGGCCTTGGCAAAGAGGCAATGCATAGCACATACACTGGCTCAGTAGGAACTCTGGAAATTATACCTCTCTCTGACCCGCACATATAGTAAAAGGGATGCCTACATTGACACTACCTGCTGTCAAACATGCATAGGGAGTGTAGTATGTGCATCTGACATAGGCAGCCCTGCATCAACACCTGAGGCATGATTGCCATGTGTTAAGCAATATAAAGCAGTGCTAAACAGCATTTACCACCATGTAGTGTATGTAAACCAAATCGCACACACCAACTAGTACAAATGTGGCCAATGTTGAGTAATATTGACCAACGTCCAGCAATGATGGTTAATATTGAGCAATGTTGGACAAGCTGGGTCTAAGTAGGGCATAGCTGAACAAAAGCCAACATGCTCATAGTTGCTCTACTGGCCCTTAAGCAGTCTGGTCTGCTCAGTATGAAAATATAAGCGGTGATGGTCCTCAAACCCAGGATACTGTGCACTATAGTTATAGTACTGAACCACTAAACCGTGACAGTATTGAAGTGGTTAACCTGTATGTAGAAATGTTGATAAGTCTATGCAAAGTATTCCATGGAACCCTGCAGGCACAGCATAATCCCTGTCGAGTTATGACACAAAGGTGAGTCCTGCAGTAAGAATAGAACCTGACTTTCATCACACATAGTAGAAATGTTAATATTGGACATGTACACTTACATCAACAAATGTAGTGGACCTCAGACAGCAACATACTGAAAGGTCACACTGGGCATGCTCACACACTTGAATACATGAGACAAATGTCAGGCAACAGAACACTGACAGTCTGAACTGGGCATGCTCACACACTTAGGCCATGTTGGAGTACAGCAGTGGGCCACACATATCAGGCAGTTGCATGTGTTAACCCAGGAACCTCTCACTATCCAGCAATCTGCCCTGTGCACACACTTATATGACAACAGACATGTATATAATATAGTGGAACCCTGTCATAATCAAATATGTTCTGCAGATACCTAAGCAGTTCATAGAAAGTGGGAAAGCAAAGATGATAAAAACCAGCAAACAGTATCAGCAATAAACATTGTGCATCATGAACATTTTCATAGGTTCAGAGGGTGATATTAGGCTATCTGCCCTAGGGCATGTTCAAGCATAGCCAGAGTGTGTTTGGCTGCTGCAACCCAGTCAAATCAGAACACTGTGTCCGTGAAAAGTAGGTCACACAAGATAGCCCATTTACGTTTAGTGTATTGTGCCTCTGTCTAGCAGGGACCCAGAAGATATCCCATGGGTACACATATGATCACCCATCCACTTGTCAAGATGTCACCTGTAGGTGGTCAGTGGGTGGCTCTGATTATGCAAAACTGGGACTACACTCTGCAGTGAGTGGAGCCTTATGGATAATAATCTGCCCCCCCAGCATGTCCTATCAACATCTGTGCTGAGGTATATGTCCCTGGCGTGTGTAGCTCCAAGGGAGTTGGATATCCTGAGGTGGAGCATGTCCATTAATTGTGGGTCAGATATTGCCTTAAACTACAGGCACACAACACATCCGTGTAGGTAGTAAGTGATTGAGTAAAGCTGGAGTTACTGTACCTGAACTGTGCAGGGTATCCATGTGAGTCTGTTTGATGAGTAACATTTGTGATGGCCATTACAGTTGCTGCAGGTGTCGAGTAAGGTACAACCCAAATGTGGCATAGTAACCAAGCATGGTTGTGATGAGTATAGGGGCACAATGACCACACGTGATCAACATGTGAAACCATGTGGGATATGGTGGGCTATGTAGAAGTACTGTCTAACCACTTTGGCAATGTGATTATCAAAGGCAAGAGTATGAACAGGTCATGCCCCCAAACCCATAACAACTACTACCGTATGTAATGGATTACTACCTATGTGGTAATGTGTGGACCTGTTGTCATTCTCAAAGGGGATGACTATGCAACTAATGGCATGTAGCCGTAGGCCATGGCTCAGGCATCGGTCATCCTATCTCTGTGAGTCCCTGTATGAGTATGCATGTGCCAGCTGGAGAGTTGATTATGGCACCCAGTTTGCAGTCATCTGCAAACATGGGCAGCCATATCCCTCCTGTGATAGCCTGTATATCACACAAATATATACTGAACAAAAGAGGACCCAGGACTGAGCCTTGTGGGATGCCATGTGTAACTGGTGTATAGTCAGACATGGCACCTGCAACAATGAGCATGTGGGTGCTATCCCTGATCCAGGCAGCAATCCATCATGTGAGATATGTGTCGATATTGATGCCGGTGAGGCTATGCATAATGGCCATGTGGGGTATTGTGTTGAAGGGTTGTGCAAGGTCCAGGCAGGCTGTGTGGACAACCGTCCCAACACTGATGGACCTGGTAACTGTTTAAAGAATACAAACAGGTCCAACAGGCAAGATCTGCCCACAACAATGCTGTGATGTGTAGAACCCAGTGTCTGTAGGTTTCCCATGTCTATGTGCATGAGTCCCATTGCAATACGCTCCATAGCTTTGCAGAACAGGCTAGTTAGCCCTATAGGCAGATATTGTCTGTGATCTGTTATGGCAGTATTCAGTGGAGTGGGACCACTATTGCTGTATGCCATTCCATGGGTACAAATCCTGCAGTAACCCTGATATCGAACAGTGGTGTAATGTGAGGGTTACGTCTGTCATGAAGGCCGTGTACAACACAGGCCGGGACACTGTCTGGTCCCATTGATGCTGTGTTGTCCACTGTGGGGAGGGCAGCACTCACCTGTTTATTCATGATGCCAGGGAGGTTACACTCTGTTGGGATGGACAGTACCTCCTTAGGGGGGATGGGGGGGAGACATCTGCATTGAATCTGTTTGCCAGGATGTTGGCAATGTCTGTGGGTTCAGGGTATGTTCAGTCAGTATGCAGTAACACACAGCATATCAGTGAGTGTCCAGCCAGGTACCTGAATTAACTGAAGAAAGCCTTGTGAGTGTATGATGTGTCTGGTGCAATTGTCCGTTAGAAGCGGGCCTGACATAAATACACAAGTGATTGTAGCTGTCTGCTAGTACAGATCACAGATGCCTTCCCTGTCTGGGATTGTTCTCTATCATGTAGTAGCTTCCTCCTTTTGTTGTATAGTGTATTAATGGCCGGGGTCCACCAGACAGGTCCCCTGCCATTGGAGGAGTGACTCCAGGTGTTATTTTGGATAGCACGATCCATGCAGTGCACTAGGTGTCCATAGACTGTGTATGTAAAGGATTCAGCAGTCTGAGCCATACTTACCACTGACCCAAGGTCTCTGAAGGATACCACTGTGGTATGGAGAAGTGTGACATTTGCTTTTTGGAAGTTCACCAAGATTACCCAGGATGGGTGTGGGGACGGGATATGGATGTCCAGTGAGATAAAGTATGTTCTGTCCTTACCAATGAGGGGTATATCGCAGGTGTGGAACATAGAGTCCCCATGTTGGTGATGATCATGTCCAATATGTTGTCCCCTCTTGTGGGTGTGGTGACCGGTTGTGCCATAGCATATGAGTTTACAAATTGTAGCAACTGTTGGGCAAGAGTGTTGGGGCCTGAGTACTATCCCCAGTCAATGTGTGTGTATTTGACGTCACCCAATATAATGGTGTTTGGGGAGACCGTCATATTGTCCAGTGCTCCTGGGAAAGACGAGTGTGGTTGCTGAGTTTGTGAGTGTGGTCTGTAGCAGGCAACAAACCAAAAGGCAGATTTGCACAATGTTAGGTGCATATGTATGGTCTGTGATGCTTTGTGCAGTGCTACCAACCCGGAGGTATGCGTATCTGGGATGTATATGAATACACCCCCTGTTTGTGTTGGCCATTCCGAGTTATGTGATCAGAAAGCATGGTACAAAATATAACCTGGTAGTGCTGGTGTGCATGTGGGAGCCTGAACCATGTGTCTTTTAGTGCACAGATATTGCTATTCTCCATACTGAGGAGATTTCTGAGTGTGATCAATGTGAGGGTAATACATCTGGTGTTGAGCAGCATTACCCTCAGTGTCATGTACTCTGCAATGTCTATGGAGGTGGGTCTGTCTTTTGAGCCCCACTTAAATAAGGCAGTATGGTGGCAGCAAGTGCCTTAGCCAGTATTCAAAAGTCCAAGGGTGATAGGTGCAAGCTGTCCATAGGGAAGCTACGTGGTATGTCGAGCATGTCACCCCAGGCTGACAGACACTGTACCCCCTTTGAATAACACCAATATGTTAGCCAACTGTTAAACGTGATCAGTTTGTTGGTATACTGAGACATCATACTTGGTGAGTGTAAGATGCTAGACAAGGTCAGGGTCATACTGGCCTGGGCTACATGACCAGAGTGTTCCTCTATGTATCATGTCATGTGGTCCAGGGAGGAACGTCTGAGGTTGTACGCACCAGCATGGACAATGATGGAGCCAGTCCTGGACTTGCTTTGGAGTGACCTGAGTGCATGTGTTATGCGGCAGATCCTGGCACCTGAGAGGCAGCTCAAAGTGACTATTCCCTTGTTTGGCCTGGTGAGTGGGACGTCAGTGTGTCTGACATTAAGTGTCACCCATTACAAGTGTATCAGGTGTGTTGTTTAGCCTGAAGGGCAGTGACTGTGTGGAACACTGACATTGTAAACTATGTAATATGTGGGTATTGTAGTGGGGTAGCAGTTGTTTGTGTGTCTGCTTTGGAGGTCTGTGCTGCTTAGGCAGAGTGTATGTAGAGCCTGTGAGTATGTGTGATAATGTGGTTTGATTGTTGTCACTATCGGTGTATGTGAGACTGATATGTGGTGTGTGTGGTCACCTTCACCACCTGATAGACCATGCCAGTCATGGGTCAAGAGAGCTCAGCCTCCTGTATGTCAATATTGTTGCATCTCTCACATATATCTGAGTGTGTTGGGAGGAGGAGAGGGTTGTCTGTGTACATGAAGCAGATGTGACATTGTGTCATAACCACAATATTCACTAGCTGGACTGGAGAGTACACACGAAACCGACCCCTGGACATGCCAGTATATTATGATGACATACTTTGTAGCCTGATCACAAAGGATCAGTAGGGTGTTAAGTGTGTAAAACAGTATAACCGGGATTAGTGCTCAGGTTTGTTGGTGTTTTGTAAAGAGTAGCTGAGAAGGAGTCCAGACTGAGAATCATGACATGTCCTTCAGCTATGTCATAAATAGTAATTTACACTCATATATGTCCTGAGTCAGGGTCAACTGTACCTTATTGACAATGCCGACATCCTGTCAGACAGGCCCATATATACATAACCACCTCCCACTGACGATAGTCCCTGACATCATACCAGGAGATATCACGTGTAGAATGGCTGACCAGCTCCCCCCAAAGCCAAAAGCATGGCAGTAATTGGATTACAATGTTTCCCAATATGTGTCATGCATGCACTACAGAACAAACAGACCCTGCACCTGAACAGTCTGTTGAGCCTCACCGACTCCACAGGGTCTGGAATCGTTGAATGTGTTACAGCAACATATGGCACTCCCCACAAGAGTGGGTGCACAACACACCATGGGAATTATAGTCCAGTAAGCCTGTAAACTCTGATCTGCAAGGCCATGGAGTGCATCATGGCTGAAGTCATAAACAGAGCTATTGGAAGCTGACAAACACACAACCCTACCAACTGTGGTATGTTCATGTGCAGATCATGGTTCCCAAACATGCTACACCATTTGCAAGGCAGCAACCCAGGACATACATCACTGAACAGAGCTACACATGTCCCACATAGACTTTGCATAGCTCTTCATCAACATCACAGACACATGTCGTATCCACAAAACCAACAATCTGTGCATAGATATGTGCTGACATATGAAGGCATGTCAATGTGTTCACAGATAGATCACACAAGGTGCAACTCACAGGGTCCTGTTCAAGCTGTTGATACCTGCCGACCCACATGGATCATTCCTGGGATTGCATAAAAGAAAGTGGACACACATTCCCATGTCCAGTCTGATGATGTCAGCATCCTACAAATATACCAGGAGAACCGAAACCACCCAGTAAAGCATATAGTGTGCTGTGTTAATGAGTAGCTCTCTAGTATCATAACATAGTTAGGTAAGGTTTTGAATCCTGCAAGTGCTGACAGTGGGGGTGTGTGTGTATGTGTGTGATTTCCTTTGAGAGGAGTAGCCTTTTTGGAGACTGGGAAAACACATTAAAAGAGGCACATCCCTCTTTGGAATGTCTGCTGCTGTCAGCATCCTACAAATATATCAGGTGAATCAAAATCATCCAGTAAAGCATATAGGGTGCTGTGTTAATGTGTATCTCTCTAATATTATAACATAGTTAGGTAGGGGTTTGAATCCTGCAAGTGCTGTTAGTGTGTGTGTGTGTGTGTGTGTGTGTGTGTGTGTGTGTGTGTGTGTGTGTGTGTGTGTGTGTGTGTGTGTGTGGAGGTGTGATTTCCTTTGAGAGGAGTAGCCTTTTTGGAGACTGGGAAAACACATTAAAAGAGGTACATCCCTCTTTGGAATGTCTGCTGATGTCAGCATCCTACAAATATTCAAGGAGAAGAGAAACCACCCAGTAAAGCATATAGCGCGCCGTGTTAATGCGTATCTCTGTAATATCCTAACATAGTTAGGTAGGGGTTTGAATTCTGCAAACGCTGAGTGTTTGTGTGTGCCACAGGTGGTCAGCGCAGTATGGGTTTTGCTTTCACTACAGTATGACATATTATTAAAACAGTATGTGCATTGCACACATCGGGTATCTGCGTGGCAAATGAATATGTGTACATGTGACCTCAGTCAGTACATAGCTGTGAAGCCTGCATACTACATGAATACATTTGTTTCCTTCAACAGATTGTGCTGCTGCTTCTCAGATCATAGGTCACATATGTATGTATGCGACAAGTCCGGCCACTGTAGTGATCCGTGGCTAAGGTCATCTGTGCCACACACACCCATGACACATACTATAGAGTACTGTGAGTAAGGGTAATTGCCTGGGGTATATGTCACACATGTTCATACACAACAATGACTGGCAGTAATGGACAGTCATTATAGGTGTACAACAGCCCTGTGGATATGCATACAGGCCCCTAATGTTTTATGTGAAACACCGATGGACCCCACAATACCTATGGATATGTGGATACCAAGGGACAGATGACATAACACGTGTCTGTCTGTACACATTGGTACCCAACATACATGTTGAGGGCTACCACCTATGTGGTACTGTCGGGATAGTATGTCTAGTAAATGTGGGTGACTATGCCATAGTCGACTTACGACTATACAGCATGTATTGGACAACAGGTATCTGTCTGTATGATACCCTTGTGTAGGATATACATCCCATCCAGGGAATGCAGTGTAGGCCAATGCATGCATTTCCAGATGTGGATGGACATATCCCTATTGTGTTTGCATGTACCTAAGAGGGCTATATGCCACACAGGTGTGGTCCCAGGAATGTGTGGCGGTCAATACCACTGGTTACTGTTATAGTATAGTACCGGAAGGATCCAACTGTTACTGAGTTCTCTACAACTGTGTGTCATTTGTCAGGACATCATCTAATGATTGGTTATAGTCATGCTGTTGAGGTGGTGTATACTACCAGACTGCAGATCATTGACAGATATCAACAGTATCACCCACAGCATAGTGTCAACCCATGTCATACACACATGTGTACCCATGTTAGTACATATCTGCAGTAGAATGCATACTGGCCATTGAAAGATATCATGAGATGTTAAAAATGTATACAACAGGGTGTGTCGCACATCCCACGTGTCCACTCTGCACATACATGCAGACAGTGCGCACACACCATGTTCATAGATGTACACCTGCTAATTTGTAATGCACACATCACACATGTACTGTCCACTCACTAACACATGCTGGCAACACTGTACACTTCAGCCAAGTGGCACATGGGGGGACAATACATACTCAGACCTAACACTGGTGTAAACAATTCTACAATGACTATCAGAGCTGTGATGCATAATGCCTGCTCAGATATACCTACAAGGATATCAGTACACTTTCCTGTTGGCAACTTGCTACTATTGCTACACTGCTATAATGTCACCCTGTGTATCAGAACAATGTTAGCCTATTCCTGCATCAATGTGACAGATGACAGGAGGTGGCACAGGTGTCATCATATGCACAGGGTGTGTTGTTGGTTTGCCAGAGCCCGACATTGACCCATCCAATCGACATGTCTGTATGTGTGTGTGTGTGTGTGTGTGTGTGTGTGTATGTGAGGGACAACAGTACAGCATGGGCCAATGTTGATGTAATGTGTGTGTGTATGTGTGAGCCCTAGTTGTTTGGTTAATGTATGTGTGTGTCTCCATGCACACAACTCCACCATGTGGCTGCCATATACGGGCAGTTGTGGGACAGCCACAGACTGTACCTGCTAGGCCATACAGATCACTGTCTCTGGCCATGGACATGGTACCTGTGCCTGGCAGGGGTGCTATGGGCAGTATCAGGTACCAACCCTGACTGGGTGCTATCATCAGAGGCAGAGGTATGATGACTGGACCCATGTCCCTGCTGGGACTGGCCAGTGCCACGTGCATGTAGTCTAGTAGGATGGTCAAGCTGGGGCTAGTACTGCCACTACAGGAGCAGCTGTGATCCATTGTCCATCTGCGATGACTGCCAGCTGATACTGTTGCTGGCATGCGTCTGCATCGGCTTCCCATCCATCCCGCATGGTCCTGGCTCATGGCTAACACATTGTGGAGGACATCTAATGTCTCCCTCCAATGGCTATCAATGACCTTGGTGTAATTCCAGATGGCACCGGCAAGGTCACGGATGCTGTCATTGATAGCAGTGCAATGGGCCCTCTGCCCCCTTAGTCCCTGTTGGGTGTACCGTTCCATATGTACCTGTGCCTGTATTACAGCCCGGAACATACTGGAGGTTGTAATACCTCTGGTGCATGTCTCCCAGGGGCAATACGACCAGTGGTGCTCCCCCAAGAACCCCTGGACATCTGCCTATTTGGTACCATTCCAGTAATCCAGCTATGGCTGCTGTGAGGGGATGCATGTGCCATGGGTACCACACTATCCTGGTCAATGCTGACTGTATGCTGTTCCCTCAGCTAAGGCCATTGGTGATGAGGGATGTATTGGCAGTATGAGTGTGCACATAGATGGGGTTGAACGCTGTGTACTGTCGATTGGTGGACCAACGACAGACCCTGACAGACCTTCCTGTACCATAATACATGTCTCATCATCTCCACTATTAGTGGCAGTGACATCAGGTTCCCTGCTGCATTCAGACACCCCATAACTCAGCACCTGTGGAAGGAAGACAGAAAACACACTTCACAATCTGTACATGATGTTAGCACACATGCACACATGCATACATGAGCACATGCACACATGCACACATGCACACATGAACACATGCAGACATGAACACATGAACACATGCACACATGAGCACATGCACACATGCACACATGAACACAAATACACTGCTCACCACAGCACATACACACACACACACACACACACACACACACACACACACACACACACACACACACACACACACACACACACACCAGCAATCCAACACATACACAATAGTGGGTGAAGGTGGGTGACAGTATCACAGGGCAAACAGTCACCTCACACGTGACAGCATACAGAATATGTGTTGCTCAAGACCATGCAGTGCAAGTGTTGATGGCCCTATTTAATGACATTATACATGGCTGTGATGCATGTGTGTAGTTGTTCAGTGATTGTCTACACCCTGGAACACAATGTGTACATGGAGACAACATTGCTGTGCAAGTATCATCTGCTCTGCAATGTCCTGTGCACCATCACTCAATGGTATACATACCATGGCTGCATGTGTTATCTGTGTGACACATAAATTGCCATGTCTGCTTACAGTGTCTGTGTCCATAGCGAATAATAGTGGGCACAGGTGTAGCAAATGCATGCAATGTACAGACATGGGATGAGTGGTGCATGTAGACATGAAGGAATCACAATGCTCGACATGGCCATTGTACAGTGGTTATGGTGAGTGTGGGATATATTGCAGATATGTCAGTCCCAGCCATGACATGGCATGCTACACAACTGCAACATTAAACACCACACATACCCAAAGTGTGTCATTTGACCTATACACCCAATAGCATTCCAGGACATATATGTGACTCTCTGTACAGATGGCAACAGCTGTGCATATTGTGTATACTGGCATATGTAAGCACACACACAACATGCTATGCATATTGTGTATAGGTGCATATGTTTGCACACACACAACAATGAGGTGCAAAGCAAAGACCGCTATGTGTAGTATTGTGGTCACTGTAACTGGATGGGGTGTACTACCATGTGCCATCATCATCATCATCATCATCATCATGCATCTTGTGGTCACTCACGGCTACTACTGTGCGACAGACCACCGCCTAGCATGCTGTACCTAAACTGCAGTGCTGTGGCTATGTTTATTTATTTTATTTATTTTTATTTTACATTTGTTAACCGGGCTAGTCTGGCTGGATACATGTCCATTTTCAGCAGAGGCCCGAGGAGAAAAGCTCCACTATCAAAAAACTAAAATACACTACAGTTTATAAGGTCACTAGTAATACTAACTATACAAAATAAAACTAAACTAATAAAGTATTATACGGCTACATACAGGTACAAATACGTTTTTGATGTAAAAACCTGAGTAGATTACAATTTAAAAATCAGTTGGACACTGAGGAGAAACAGTTTCAGTATCAACATAAATATTTAAAGTAGAAAATGTCCATAGTAGTTAGTCATGAACAACAAGTAGGTATTAGTTGTAAGTAAGAAGTGGTTAAAAATACCGTGTGAATGTACAGGTTAGAGGTGAAAAGGATTTTAAGAGGCTGAAGAAGGTAAAGGCAAGAACGACGTAAAGAGAAAGGAAAAATAGCTGGACTTAGTGGGGTCAGGAACTAGCAGAAGGAAAGGGAGAGGGGGAAATAAAAGTTAGAGAGGAGTTGTAAGAGGTAAGACAGGATTATAGGAAGTCAGCTAAAGAGTAGCAGGAGACAGACAATAAAGAAGATGTTCACTATTACACAGCCACTTTGTACATGGGTGTATGAGGTGCCCAATAGGGAGCATTGCCTAACATGACTGTGTTATGTGTTGAAGAGTGTTGCACAGCCCCATGATAGGCCTCTACCCCTGAAGTACATCATGTGTGTGTGGATGACATGTGGGATACTGAGGTGTGACCTTACAGCGGGTGTGTGGTTATGCCATATGTAGCATGTCTTTGTGTACTGCATATGATAAACGTGTTATGTTGTGTACAGGTGTTGCAACTATGCCTATCCAATGTGCAGTACGGGGTTGCCACAACTGTGTCTTATGATCTATGTATTGCATGTCAGTGAGGCAGCTACTGACATTACTGAGCTGTGCAATGTCTTACAGCAAACATGCACGGCATGCATTATGCATAGGTGTGTTACGTGTACATGGCCTACACCTCACCTATGACATGCATATTTCATTACCAACATTGCAGTTAAAACACACTCACCAGCATGGATCGGCTGCCCTGCTGTCACACCAGAGGGACCTACGAGAATATGAGAGAGTTAGTCAGTGGCCACAACTGTGGCATTGCTACAGTGGGTATGCTAAACTGCAGTATAACAACAGTCAACAGTCACAGGTGTAGAGATATTATTTGTAATATCAGTATTGCACAACACTAGGCAGCAGAACTACTAAACACACAGTACACATCTCACGTAGACATAATCTAACAATACAGTTAACTGTCTACAGATAAGGCATGTTACCTGCTTGCTCCGGGTGGACATGCTGGGTGGCTCCGGCCTCCATGACAACACATGTCAGAGGTTGATATTGCTGTTGTCCAGGAGCCACCATGCTTAGGAGCAGATCCTCCACTCTAGTGAGGGGGGGATGAATGGCCACCCCACCACCCGTGGCATGCTGTTGTCTTTGGATATCAGACACACGCCGCCGGACATATCTAATTAAATCACTGCAGTGATGGTGCACCTGCTCATATGTCCGGTTATGCATGCCTATGTCATTTCCTGATGAACAAGTTCCTGCCACAGTGCAGTCCGCTCCTGCTGGTGCTGGCTGCTTCTGGAGAACAGCATCGTGTACTGCTGCAATATGCTTTGTAGTATCACCTCTTCCTCATCCGCTGTGTATGATGGATTGCGTTGGTGGGCCATCTGGCTGAAAAAGATATGAACAATATGTGTGAGCGAGTCCTGTGGCACACTTTACACCTTTAACCACAGATATCACTTTACTGACATATATACCATCCTATTGTCTGTCAGAGGTTACACACGTTCAATACCACTTATTGGTTCTTAGGCCAAAACTAACTAACAGTGCCTGGCACACTCTATATATCACACCACTATATAACAGTACCCGACACACTGTTTGTGACACATTGCACAACCTCAAGACAGGGGTGTATATCACACCAATGCACGAACAGAGATGTCATCCATTGCAATGAATGTAAAGTACAGGTACAGTAGTACCAGTCAACCACCCTAGTCATTGATGCCATAGCCCTGCCTAACAGATGTGTACAGTTGTTACTATAGGTGGCATACTGCTGTAACAGAGTATATATTTTGCTGGATACACACATATACCCTGTAACACACATATGATTGCAGCCATTGTACAGGCATGATTACACACACATCAGACAAACATACAACACACCACTGTATGCCAACACAGATGAGCATTACCTGTGTACCATACAGTACTGTGTGCCACTACTTACACACCCTTATGCCTGAGTTTTGTCCTCTGTGCAGACTACAGGAAATACAGATGACAGTGTTTCCAAGCAATGTGAACACACACCATACTGTGCTGTTTAGGCCTATAGCTTCTGGTAGTACTACAGTTCATGTGGGAGTTGGATTCACCAGCAGTACCACTCACTAAACATACATGTATTGCTTTAGCCTACAATGAGACACCAAATTCGTCAACAAGAAACTACGTCACATCATATGCCGTACTACTATGTCTGCCTAACAGTACATTACACATCATTTGCTGTCCTCACAGCTAGGATAGACACTACCATGTCAGATACAACTTCACACTAAGCTATCACACCTTTACAGACCTTGCACACATTCAGCATTAAACTTATTCAACCTCACATAGCAGGTATTGCATTGAGTACATGTATGAGTGCATAGTGTCATAGGTAGGTAATATGCTGTTGGCCCTAGGGCCTATGGCAGCCTAACCATATGCTACCCTGGCCTTTGACACACATGTACTTTGATTTCACTTGCCCCTGCCAACCAGAACCACAGAGGTGTTTCCTGGGGTGCATTACCAATCTCCCACACAATCATCAGGGATATTTATGACAACTGCTAATGAGGAGCCTTGTTTGCTATTGCTAGGTGGTCTATTCCAGTGCATGGCATATCACTGAGATGGGAACCTATCCCTCCAGCATGTGCTGTTTAGTGAGCTGACAAGGTTTAGGGCCCTAGACCGTGTATCCCGGAGGGATTGTGATATGTTGCCATGGTGGTTGTCACCCAGCTATGGGTGTGACATACCTCTGTATGTCCGGCAGAGGTCATCTCTGTGTGGCCAGTATGCAATACAGTATAGATGTGGTTTTGTGAGTCCATATGCATAGGGCATCTGTTTGCGGCCAGTATTACCCTTTGTGACGTATGTCTGCGGCCTTTTCACCTGCTGTAGTTATCATGTGAGGTACATACCACACAGGGCATTGTGATGGGTAGAGGGGAACACTGCCCTATATTTCTATAGACAACACACCTGTTGCCATGACACATAACACAGACTGATTACAGGTGTAGTGTGGCACTGTCTTCATCAAAGCAGAGGCTACTGTTCACCTGTGTCCCATGTTCTCTTATCACACCTTCACTGTTAGGTAGATCTCTACCTATGTGGTAGTTAATGGGTACAGTGTTTTGGAAAGGAGGAATGGCACTGCAGTATCAACACTTGTCTACAGTCCATGCCTTGGTCACCACACACCTGTTGCAGTACATATGACTCCGTGTTACTCTTTCTCTCCCTCTCTCTCTATATGGCTATATATATATCTATATATCTATCTATATAATATATATATATATATATATATATATATATATATATAT
Source organism: Protopterus annectens (assembly GCF_019279795.1). NCBI lineage: Eukaryota > Metazoa > Chordata > Ceratodontiformes > Protopteridae > Protopterus > Protopterus annectens. Next base: position 57,015,185 of record NC_056727.1, on the reverse strand, counting down.
ATATATATATATATATATATATATATATATATATGCATATCTATACACATATATGTACACATCCATTGCTGTACACATGGATGTACATATAGGCACATGTACAGTCCACCTTTCGTGGTGAGGATATTACTTATGCGACAGTTGAGGGATGTACAGTTATGTGATTATATTGCACAGTGCTGTGCAGAATACATGTGGGTGTCCTCAGCCCATGTAGCATTAGCAGGCCTCACTGGCTGTAACACAGCAGATCTGACAAATCAGTCCCACATCATTTAACTACCACATGACATATATCAGCACTGCATGCTGTTTTCTAGGCCACACACTATGACCTACATAGATATATGCACATATCAACCTTCAATGACAGATATCTGTCCACCCTTCACTAACAGTTGCAGTATGTCCCTTGCCCTATGCACATGTGCGGATACAGATAGATACGTACTGCTGCCACACATGGATGATTTGCAGTGTATAGAGTACTCTTCAGGAACATCTACTGCATGCCAACATATACATGTGAGTTACATACCTTACCTTTATATTTCCCTCCTCCGTGTGTTATGGTTTTGTAGGGTTTTTTTTTTTTTTGGTTGTTTGTTTTGGGTTTTCCCCCCTCTATTTCGGTTTATGTCTCAGTTTCTCTCTCTGTTGTGTCTGTGTCTGTGTCTTTCTCTCTCTCTCTCTCTCTCTCTATCTATCTATCTCCCAGCACCTGCAATGATAGAATTGCATGTCTGGACTGCAGGTACAGCCTGCTTTTCTAGGTATCTGCACTTGTGCATGTGACAGCCTCTGCACCAGTTGCTGCCCACCATTCAGTAATTGCATGCAGCCTGCTGTGTGGTGATTGCATTACTCATTGTGATTGCAGCCCACTGCTATAAAATGCTAGGTTAGGTAGGCGTAGCCCTTTCAGCTGTCCAAGGTGGGGCCCATGCTTGTTTGCTCTGGACACCGTTGTGTCAGTCAGAAGGTTGGAATATGTCTCTTATCTGAAGCTAGGGTTGTAGCCAGTTATATGCATGTTGTACTCAAACCTGAATGTTGCTGCTTCCAGTACACACTTCTCATTGTAGACATGTACTCACCCCTCCAAATGCTAACACAGGATACATGGGAGTATGTACTTTATTTCTGACTTACACAATTAACTGCCATACAAATGTGGTTATTGCACTGTATTCCTGTGGCCAGTATTTATCCTCGTCTGATACTGTGGGGTGTTTGTAATATGCTACTGTAACATTATTCCCTGCTAGGATGGCTGGTTGTCCTTTCGCAGTCATGTCATGCAATTCCACAACAACTGCTGGTAAAGACCCACAGAACAGGATTTGTGTTATACCATTCCTGATTTCCATTTCCATTCCCTCATTGTAATGCAGGATATATTTATTTCAGAACCAAGTTATTTGTATATCTGCTGTGGCTTAGTGGTAATTCATGCAGTCTATTGTGTCAATGGTCTGGGGTTTGAGACTTTCAGAGGTTTTTTCTTTTGCTGCTCAGCAGAACAAGGGCCCTGCCATAGAGTGACTAAGGCACTTTTAAGCAGTTGTAAGCGGGTTTGCGCAGGTTTGCGCAACACTTAGCTACACTTAGCTAAGCACACACATGCGCACACTCGCTTAAACCCGCTTACTACTGCTTAAAAGTGCTTATTCCCGCTAACCCCCGCGCTAATTTCTTTTAAAGAAAAGAAAATGGGGATATAGGAAAGTGGTGAAAAAGGGGGCACAAAGAGGGACAGACAGTAGGTAAACAAGCTCGGGATGTGCAGGACGGGTGTAGGGATGGTCCATAGCTGCCAATTTCTTTACCAGCAACAGCTGTGCATATGCAATAAATTTGGAGTGACATTTGAAACCTTTCACCCCTGGGAGAGGGGTGAGGACAACAAAGTATGTTGTACTGCCAATTATAATTATCAGTTTACATGTCCAATGGACATGTGTGTGAAATGGGCAGCTATGTATGGGGCGTAATTTTTTTGTGGGTACAGTGGGATGTGAGGTAGAGGAAGTAGGTATGACCGGGGAGGTAGGTTGGGGAGGTAAAAAGACAAGACAGACAAGACGCATACAGGGGTGGTGTATGACACACGGGGTGGTTGAACACAATTGATGGGGTCGGATGTTTGGAAATCGCAAGCCCATGAGCCCACAGATGGTAACAGTGGAACTGAGATCCCCACCCATGGGCAGTCACCACTGCACCTTCACAGCCCCGAGGGTGGCTGTGCTGCGGCCTGCATAGGACAGGCAGGCTCACCCATGAGACGCGCCACTCTTGCCTCGAGCTGGCGTAGGGGATCAGTGACTGAATGCTGGATCTCCCTACGCACCACAACCCGGACCCTTCGAAGGGTGACAGGTGGCCCTTCTCTGCCCACGCTTGCATGGGGGGGGATGAGCCCCATCCCCTGCAGCACTTCCACCTGAAGGTGGCACAGGGCCAATGGAGGCGGGGAGCCTGGGCTGGGACCGGACCTGCTGGTGCCAGGTGCACTCGCCAGCTGAGGAGGGACAGGTGGGACCAATGGGACCAGCCTTCCCATACGTTCTTTGATTAGGTATGTTTAATTACAACATAAACAACAGCATTCCAGATTAGATGTAACAGCATGCAGTAATATTCCCATTAACCCAACACACCAAGGTTCCAACAGTTGAACAGCAAGCATAACACATGCATATATTGAACCACAGTGGATATTCCAACAGCATGCAGGGATGTTTGGTAGCAACAGGCCACCATGATTGTGGTGTTTAAACAGGGCACATGCATCAACTTGAATGCAAATATTTATAGAACAATAGGACATATGTCCCAACAAATTTGAAGATTACACATACCCATTGAGGTGTGGAATTGCATGGTTTATGCACATACAGTAGGGTGTAGAAAAAAACCTTGGTTAACATGTTATAATTACCTTTTAGTCTACACTACATTCATAGTGACTGCAGGTGTCTATCCCCTATACGTTTTATTACACTTGCCACCACACATTAGGTTGTGTAATGGGTTTGGCTAGTCCAATATATGCCTGACCTATATCTGACATACTAACTGCCCAGGATGCAGATGTTACTGCTACATGTTGCTTGATTGCATTTCTATTTCTTTATCTACATATCTGGGATGTTTTCACATGATATTTTCACTTCAATTTGTACAAAACCCTGCATTTCTTGACACACACTCACATTTCTGGAGATAAACTAACATGCTACACGTGTGCCAGATTTACTTATGCATGCCAGCCAGTAACTGACTGTTGTGGACTGTATATATGCTTCACAGCTACTAGCACTTCCATCACCCACTTTATATGGGACTGCACAACTCTGGGTTACCAGCACTTTTTCAAACAGTACTATTTCTATAATGCAAGGGTACAACAATATTTCAAACTCTGTGACACAGACACACTCCGGGTTTTAGACCTTTATTAATGGCATTACACACTTTTCCACAAGCTCACTCCTTTATTTGTTCTAACGGTGCATATGGCAGACACGTTCAAGACATATTATACCTTTATTAATAGGTTAGAACACTCTTTTTTTCAGGCTCACTCACTTATTTTATATGACAGTGCCTGCAGAGATAGTATTCCAGACATATGTTACCTTTCTTAATGGGTTACTATACTCTTTTTCTGCCTCTCTGACGTTTTTATCTGACAGTACATGCAGAGGACTTATACAGGCAATTTTATGGCTGTATTATTGAACTACAACACTTTCTTTCATGCTCTCTCCCATATTTTATATAACAATACATGCAGAATGATCACTAACCTGCCTGGTGGCACAGCCTTAGCAGCCTATCAGCATAGGCTTGCTGATTCACAGCACGGTCACCTGCAGCTGTAAAGTAAATAAAGGGATATTGAGACATACCTATCCATTATACATACTCAATTATCAATTCTTACATACTGCATTCCATGGCTACATACTCAGTTGTGGGGCATTCTGCATCCCACGGGCCTCCTGTATCCATTGGTTCAGGCGTTCCTGCTTCCGTCTCTTCAGGTCTGCATGGTGGTGACGGACCTGCTCACCAGTCCGAGGAATGCCTGTGGCACTGGTGAGGTCATGAGCTAACTGGTTCCAAGCCTCTGCCTTATACTCCATCCCTTGGAACTGGCCCTGCAGGAGTCTTGACTCATGATGGTGGACAAGGAGCCAAACCATGTATTTTGACTCCTTGAATCCCCAATGTTGCGCTCGCAAGCGTGTTCCCTCTCCAACACCAGCCATTCTAACTGCAGATGTGAGCTACAATCAGTTATGGCATGTATTCCCGCCTATGGGGCTTAAATATGCTGCATTTCCTGCACTTTTTTGTGATTGGCCTTTTTTTAAAATTCTCGGCTGACTGGAAACCTGCTTAGTAATGGTTAAACTACCATTAGTAAGTATATGTCTGTTAACAGTGGCTGTTTCCCCTAAGTTATCATGGCTTAGTGGTTCTGTCCTTTGCTTGTGATGCACAGATTCCTGGGTTCGAACCTTGTCATTCATTTTATTTTCATGCTGTCCAGACAGGCTAGGGGGTGTGGCTGCATTTAAGCAACTTTGCTCTACGTTGCTCCTCGCTGCCCTACAGTGCCCTGGTTGGCGCAGCACGCACGTCCCCGCAAACAGATTGTGCTGGTTAAAGCACTATTTTGCTATGGGCACCTCTATTGCGCTGGTTTAACCGTTATTAAACTATGGGCAACTCTATTGCGCTGGGTGAAGCGCTGCTTAGCTGCAGGCAATTATATATCAGGATCATTTAAAATATTTATTTTGTTCACTGATACATTGGCCATTTCACTGTGTTTTACTACTATTTACATATTTTTGTCTGGTATTATTTCATATACTGATTTAAAAATAAATACGAAGGGGAGTGGTGGGACTCGAACCATGAATGCCTCTTTTTCGTGCGAATGCCCTACCATTACGCTACTGCTATTTGGTGTGATTTGCATAAACATTCTTTCTTATGCTTTTCCATGTCAGAATTGCTAACTCTAGCTAAGCAATGGGCACACCCGTGCACACACACACAAATACGGGCAGCTATTTCGAGTATTTAAAAAAATAAAATTAACTTTTTACTTTTTATAACTGTGATGGGGGTTTACAATGTCAGGGAGTGTGGTGTTGGGTGCAAGGGCATTTGAGTGGACTCGCTCTTGTGTATTTGCTTTTACTTTTCAATCACTTGCAGGGGCGTGGACATTTAGACTGCTCGGCAGTCGGACACGTCCCCTGCTTTCTTACACAGTCCGTGTACGAATTACTGTTGGGTCAGCATGCCCTCATGCATATTCATGGCATGCTGACATCATACCGTTCAACTGCAGCCTCCGAGTAAGTCTTATTAAGTCTTACATGGAGGATTCGTAATCCGGGGGTGTGTCTTTCACACTCATACTGTGTATACTACTCTTCAAATCCATATACAGTGTATAAATGTATGGTATTATGGTGCACATCAACCACTTTTTAGCATAAACATCCAGCTAACAAACAGTGGTAATGCCATCCATTTAAATTGTACCTCAACATATTGTGTGGTGCTTGTGTTCAAATCCAACCATTACTGCTTAGACAATGTTGACTATTGTGTACTATTGTGAATGTACGTGTCACTAACATTGTTGTCAGCATCTGCTGTCTACCCATATAGATGTTGATCTTACTAAAAGCTATGATAATTTTTCACATAGCAATGCTTTTATTCAAAGTAATATGATATAGGATTATATTTTACTTACATATGTAAGAAGCATTATCCTCTGACATGAGAGAATGAGATGACATTCTGTATGTTGTTGATTTAGTACAGCAATTGCAGGCACACATATCCCTTACAGCAATAACATGATGTAATGCCTTCACATATTGACATAGCTCACAATTGTAGTGACTTCCACCATTGTGCATTCACCCTGTACAACATAAAAAAAAAACTGAGAAACTAGTGGTCTTAAAACTTCATTGATCAGGTCATTCACAATAATTTCCAAAAATCATGAAACTCAGATAGTGTTCTAGAGCAACAAGCCTTTATTCATCACAGACAATCAATCCTCAGTAACAAAAAATCAGAAATATTACTTTTTGTTACTGAGGATTGATTATACTGTTCCCATTAATATCTACGGAGATTACTATAGTTTTAGATTTCTTAGAAGAAATAATGTACCTATAATATGCCTTTTAATTGTTAATATACAGTACAAATTTATTATATTTCATTCTTTTCTCTCTAATTTTAAGTCTTAATTCCATCCCTATCTTATTCAATTTAATTTTATTTTTCTTTAAAGTAATCTGCTTATATATCTTAAGTACTTTCTTTCTTCTGATATAGTCTTACAATGAATTACTCCACCAATATGGTAATCTATAAACTATTTTCTTAGCTGAGACTTCTATACCATTACATAAAATAGTTTGCAAAATTAAATATCACAATCATTTTTTTTCCATCTTCACATTTTCCATGTAATCTTCATCAAATCCTCTTAATTGTGTTATAACAATTTTCCTTAATTATATTGCTTTCTTAATTTGAAAAATTCAATTGAGAAAGTTATGGAATTGTGATTAGGCTCAAAAAAGGTATGCAATCTTTATTGCTGAAATAGTCCCCTTAGTCTAGTTAGAACAGAATCTAATAATTGAATATAGTTGCAGTTGCCACCTGTTTTAAATAATAACAAAATAACATAATCCATGAACATTTTTTTAAAAAATAAACAGAATATGTAAGATGAACTCAGTTAATATCATGGTAATAAAAATTACTCAGAAGAACAATATTTATGGAATTGAGACAGTTTATCAAATAATTTAGAACATCATTGTGATGCTCATTATCAATCTTGTAGTATGGACAGACTACTACACTTATCATATCCTTATTTTCAAATAAAATGGTAACTGTAGTTATGGATTTATTATCAAGATATTAATTTTGAAGAAAATGAATCATGAATCAAAACCAGTATTCCTCCAACTGTTAGTTTTTTTGAAGCATTCATGTTTATGATGCTCTGAAAAACACAAATTCATTGGATTCCAAACCCTGACAATCACCACCAACCAATAATCTTCATAAGTCATTAACATACCTAATTCACTGTACTTATTACAAATACTTTGTGCATTACAAAAATGTCCTCTTACAGGGTAAGAAGATCCTCTAGTTGTAATCCAATCACTTCTATCAAGTCTGAAAAAGATGTCATAATTTCTGAAAAAATTCCAACAATATGAGATAGGAGAATGAGACTAACATGAATTAATAGTGATTCATGCATATACTAAGGATGAAGAAAGAACAGTTGTTTGAAGAAATTAAAACAAATGTGTTAGTTAATGTGTCAGTAGTGAATGTAAAATATTTAAACCATAACCTGATGAAAGAAAAGGGAAATGTAGCACAGAATATTAAGATGTTAAGGGAATTAATAAAATGTGGTATTTAAAAAGTAGAAAAGAATATGTAATTGGCATAAATAGCACATGATATTAAGATGGTAAGGGAATTAATAAAATGTGTTTTTTTTAAAATAGGAAAGAATAGAGAATTGACATAAAGAGAATTTTTAAGACTAAAATTAATTATTTGGTTTACTCTAAAGACATGAAATAAATAACGGGAGGAGTACAGATGGCAGATTTTTCAGATCATAGAGCAGTATGGGCTAGGATAGGGGAAGAGAGAAATAATGGATGGGAAGAAGGGATAAAGAGATTAACTGCAGAGTTTAAAAGGAGGAAAAATAAGTGAGAAATAAATATTATGGAATGATAGGACAATGAGACCATTTTATAAAAAATGGTTACAGTGGTGGGCGGTGATTAAGCAGAAGTATAAAAATATATTTTGGAGTAGAAAGACATATAAAGAAACACAATGAAATACATTGTGTAGAATAACAAGATAACAAGAAGGGGCAATATAATGCAAACAGAAGGACAGATGTATGTAAAGAATAGAGTAAAAGTAAAATGTCATACAGGCAAATATTTGTTTCTGAAAGGAAAGAACAATTTTGTTTCACCTTATTTAGTGAAAAAAGTAAAAGTGATGTTAGGAAGGATGTTATCTTAGATGGCAAAAAAAGACATAAAATGCAAGAAGATATTATGGAGGTGGTAGAGAATGTGTCAAAGAAAAGAAGTGAGGAAACTGTTGGTCAAGAAGATTGGAAAGTGAAAAATATCTGAAACAAAGTCAAGAATTTTTTTTATAAAATGATATAACAATAGAAGAAATTGAGATGGTAATAAAAGAAATAAAGAATGAATTGGCACCAAGATTGGATAGTTTAAGCCATACATATAAGCAAATTAATAATGATAGAGAATTTTTCACTTTTTAAATATGAAATGAATGGATGAAGGAAGGTATAATGGAAGAATATGTAGTGAAGTGGTAACATTTCTATGGAAGAAGGATGAGAGAAAATATGTTAAAAATGGTGGCCTGTAACACTAGGGAATACTGACTATAAAATATTTATGAAAATTCTACATACTAGGATGTAGAAAGTATTAGATTAGACAAGATAAGGGCTCTATGGTATTAAATGAAGAGAGGTGAAAGAAATGTTAATTATAGTGAAAGATATAGTAGCGATGATAGTGAAAGAAAATAAAGTAGCAAGACTGATAACATGTGATATAGCTAAATCTTTTGATAAAGTGCCTGATGAAGAATGCACTAGATTTAGAGGTATATAGTATAGGAGAAATATATTAATGTAACAAAGAAATGTTATGAAAAATCATAGGTACAAGTTATGATAAATGGATTGTATAAATAAATATTAAGAGAGAAGTAAAACAGTGATGCAGAATGAGTATGTTCTTATTTGTATTAGCAATGAATTCAGTAGTACAGACATGTATCTATGTATGTATGAAATGAGGAAGCCAAGCTAGGAGATGTACAGAAATGTTATATTACCAATATGTATGATATATGCAGATCATTTAGTTCTAATAACAAAATACAAGGGATGGATACGTGAGGTTATAATAGAAATAAAAAAGGCTGTTAAAATTGCTGGTCTGTAGTTAAAGAAAATTAAGTATAAGGAATCTGGTGAGGTAGGAAATTGGAATATATTTCACAAGAAAGGAAATAAAGATCTTGGGAATGGCATTTGGAGAGTATGAAAGTGTAATAAGTCAATGAAGAGAGATACTGAAACAAATAAAAACTGGTAGCATGGTGGTAAATATTGTATTTATCATTTTAAAAAAAGCCATATGTTGAAAAAGTATGTATCAGAAAAATAGCATATTACGGGGAATGCATATGTCCTTACTCAAATGGAAAACGTTATTAGAGGTTTTTACCTTCATTTGGAGCTCAAGACCAAACCCAGTGAAAAGAGGTATAATTTGTAATAAAAATCAGTTTACTATCACAATTTTGGATGGCATTCAGTTGAACTGGTATAGTCAAAAGGCTACTATCCAGTTCCTAGAAGGCCAAACTGAAAATGGTCGACACCACAACAGTGAACGCTAGTGTGCATTCAATGTTGTGCGGTTGACATTCTGCTTGGAGATCCTGGTACAGTGGGATTGGGAAATGTACCCATTTCCTCACTGCAGTGCATCTCAGAGTTTGCATACATAATTACCAGGGGTTGTGAGGGGCATGGGGTGGCTTGCCCCCATGCCAAATTTTAGTTGGAACTGACTGGAAGGGAAGGTACCCTGGGTAATGTTGACTTTGTTGAGTATAACATTACTGGTTTCATTATTGTGCAGTTCCTGATGTTTTTATTTTCAGCATTTTAATTTGACAAAGTCAGCACTAGATGGAATCAATTTCAGGATTATGAAAGTAAACCATAAAAACTAGATGGTTTAAGTTTAAAAAATCCAGTGGTGCATTTAGCATCTACATGTAGTTTGTGTAATGAGAAAGGTGAAAGGTTAACAAAAATAATATGCTATATGAAAAGTATAAAATGTATGGGGGGAAATCAAAAGAAAAGAAAAAAGGACAGGATGGAAAAAATGAACATATACAGTTAAATTACTGAAGTTAAAAGCAAGTGAGTTTGATGGGAAAAGAAACAAAAATAATTATATAATATGATTTTAGAGTGTTTTTAATGTAGCCAAGATAATAAAAGATAGAAGGAAAAAGGCTGGAACATTTTATGAAGCAGGGTATTTCTTGTGAAAAATATTATTAGATAAGTTACCAGTGAAAGGAACTATGAAATATAAGGTAACTGATTAAATAGAATGTGTTAACTGTAGTGAAGAAGAAACAGACCATTGTTTTTGGACTGCAAAAAGAATACAGAATTGGGGTAAAAGTTTAGAAATTAATATAGATTAGAAGGATTTAAATGTATAAATATGAATATGACATTACATGGGAAGCAGAATAAAATAAAGAAATGTGATATCGATAAATACAATAAAGCACCATTTTTGACAATATGGGAAATGTGGAAAAAGATGCAAAAATGTGTTATATAACAAGAAAGAATGTGGTGTTAGCTGAAATAAGAAGATGGTTGTGGATGAAAGGGTGGAGAATAGAGAGTAAATATAAAAGATAGAAGAATGAAAGAAATAAAATTGATTAGTTCTTTTGTGTTGATAACTTGTAAATCATTTTAAATATGAATGTAAACATTGAAAGTGCAAATAGTTGATTTAGGTTTTTATGATATAAAATAAATACAAATGTTAATAAATCACTAGTACTCTTTTGGCCACTAGATCATGCTGGAGGACTGCTGCAAAGTCAATGTTTTTGAAGTGGGAGTAGGAAAGGTGATAGCAGGTTTGGAAACTTCTGCATTGCTGGAAATGATGGATCAAGGTGAGAATAATGCTGATGTAGAAGTACAATTGAGTGCTATAGTGGAGAACGTGCTGGGAGAGGTAATAAACAATGTATTTCCAGATTAACTGACAAAAGATCTGGATCATCAGAAGGTGCTGGCAACAGTTTTATGGTATATTGACCAGCTGAGTTGCTGGATTTGAATGCATACCTCTGAAACAGGGTGTTAAGAGCAGTAGAAAACTTTTCCAAAGATACTGTGCTCAGACCTAAAATAAGACAGACAAGAACTGATACAATGACAACAAAATCAGATGAGAAGACTGATGGCAACAAATAAAACAAACAGTGACATCACTAACAAGTATGTAGTTATGTAAAATATTATTTTACCTTTGGGGTTTAAAGTATATAGGACATGAAAGTATTTATACTTAGAAATAGGATTCTTTTGAGCTGTTACTTTTGACTCTTGTCATAGGTTCATAGGTACTTACTAAGCTACTGAGTTGTCAGATCTTTGTTTTTTTTTTCAATAATTTTTATTTTCATTTTACATTTGCAAAAAACATAACCATTCCATATTTACAAAATGACCACATTTGCATGTTATACATTGTGGATAAAGTAGAAACATGTAGGTCATATAACATACCTAATTACAAAATATACAAAGATGCTTTCCCAATTAATTTTGTTAATCTAAAAACAGCACATACAAAAATGATACTTCATCCATAGTTAAGCTGTGTACTCGTGGGAATACTTCCAGTTCATTTAAGATATGGTGTACCTGGTGCTTTATGCTAATAAGATATTACAGGACTGTTCCCAGATTGCTCGGGCTTTCACATTGAGTTGGCAGATCTTAAGACTAGCCATACATTCCCATGAGTTTTTATTCTTTATAAAATAATAAATAAACAAGAGATGAACACAATATTTACTTGTTGCCCCATCCATGAGGTACAAGGATGCTAAACCCAAGGTGAATTTGTGATTACCTATCCGTTCATCCAGGTTAAGTTTAAATAGTGTAAGAGAAGTGCTTTGCTTTAAGTGCAGAAGAAGACATTTTTGAAGAAGTGTTATTCTCTGTGATAAATATCTACCTCTGGAACATGTTCTGTTCATGTTGCAAAATAAATTTTAATCTCTTGAGTATTTATACTCCCACTGGACTTGTGAATATGCAGTAGATTTGACAGGATATAGTCTGTTTAGGCTCTGTAAGCAAGGTAGAGATTGCCCCTTATTAGCTTGTATGACATGGACAAAAGAGACACAAAAAAAAAAACAGCTTGAGGCCACAGGCCTAAAACTCATGTACCTGTACTTTGGAGTCCAGTGCTCAACCACCACACCTCACCAGATTTTGACTTTACTTGAAAAAATTATGACTGACATGGAGAACAATAACTCATTAGCACCATTGTATAAGTACATTTTCCAGGCTGCAGTTAAGGAAGAAAATTAATGCGCATTTTAGAACATAGGACATAGAGTAACTTGAGTTAAAAACTTTTTTCTCTATTTATAAAGTACATGTGGTTAAAAGTTGCATGATGAAAGAAATGTATTGAGGGTTTTATGTATGGATGGCACTTGATGTGCATGGAATAAAATGTATCATATTTCAAATGTTATATTTTGGAATGAAAAATGGGGAACAGACGGGTATTCAGCTCAAGTTAAATATGTTTTTATTGGTGTTGACAGGTAACAATTAATGAAAGATGATATGATCAATGTAGGGAACAAGGATTGTATGTCTTAGTTTACAAAATGCAATGAATTTGAACATTTTTGGTTTGACTGTCCTATACTATAAATGGAAAGATTAGAAGAAAAATAAAATAGTTCAGAAGACAATCTGATGATAATATAACAGATGGTATATGGTGGAAAAATATTGAGTTAAATGATGAAGAAACTCTGATACGGAGAATGATGATATAAATGAGAAAAAAAAAACTGTTTTACAAAGAGCAATTATTTTAGTGAAAGATAAAAACAGAGATGTATCACTAGGAAATTAAATAGAAGAGGGAGAAATTGAGACAGGACAAGGGCAAAATGAGAATGATGACAATAATTTGGGGGCGGCAACAGAGAAGAACAGAAAAAGAAGAAAAATTATGGTGATAAGGACACTAAAAAGTAAATGGATGATTTATTAAATTAACATTAAAAGTAACCTGCATTCAAAATGATAGCGGTCTGGTACTGACTGAATTATAAGTTTTGTATGAAGGAACAAAAAGTGAGAGAATTCAAGCAATATGCACTAACAAGATTATATGGTCAGTGGGAAGTGATGTGTTCAGAAATAGGATTTTTATGTGAAGAGATAAATAGAATGGATGGGGTGGTAGTAGCTGGAACATTAGTTGTATGTGATATAGACAAACAGTAAAATCTAGCAAAGCTAGACTTTCCACTGGGTGATTCCTTAAACCTCTTGCACTAGAGGCTACATGCACTATATGCAACTTACTCTTTATGGACATCAGGTATTTCAGCTAAATAGCAATTCTGAGCATCCATGACTTTTTCTTTTCAGTCTATTTATGGCTCATATTCAGGCCAATAAAACCAAACCCCATTAGCTGTGGACATGCATATTTCTGCCTTCTTACAGCATCATCAGCATAACATAATATGAATATTTAGCAAGCATTTGGAAACAAATGGTTGTCATACCCAACTGATATCCATAAACCTTAGGGTGACTGCAAAATATCCCAACTAACAAACTAAAACAATGAGTAAAAAGGTCAAACAGAAAAAACAATCAGTTAAAAAACACAAAAAGGAAAAATCTAGCAAAGCTAGACTTTCGACTGTGTGATTCCTTAAACCTCTTGCATTAGAGGCAACATGGGATATATGCAAATTACCCTTTAAGGACATCAGGTGTTTCAGCTAAATGGCAATTCTGAATGTCCATGACTTTTTCTTTTCAGCCTATTTATGGACAGATTCAGGCCAATAAAGCCAAACCCCACTATCTGTGGACTGAATCTCCATTACTTTTTCTTTTCAGTCTATTTATGGACAGATTTAGGCCAATAAAGCCAAACCCCACTAGCTGTGGACATGCATGTCTCTGCCTTCTTATATCATCACCCTAAGGTTTATTGATAACAGTTGAGCACAACAACTCTGTGTTTCCAAATGTTAGCCAAACATTCCACTTATGCTGTGCTGATGATGCCATAAGATGGCAGAAAAATGCATGTCCACAGCTAGTGGGGTTTGGCTTTATTGGCCTGAATCTGCCCATAAATAGACTGAAAAGACAAAATTCCCCTAACTTTATCTACAAATTGTCATTTTAGATTAGTCTGTTTCCTCTGGTTTATATCCCCTTATGAGAATTATCTCTAGACATTTAAATACTTAGCTCACCTGCTTAGGTAAAAACTTTATAAGATAAGAAAGATTGCTGAATTAAATATTAGCTAACATATAAAAAGATAAAATGCACACTTATATTACCTAATTTACTCAGTTAAATGCTAATCATATTGACTGCTTTTCCCCAATCATGTTTCATTTATATTACAGCAAGCTAATAGAGATCAAAAAGCATTATGTGATCCATTATGGAGCTGGACTGATAACAGCAAAAGGCTCTTAGAGCTGCTAAGGCTGTTATTGCTGGTACCAGTAAATGTAGGTTTAGTAAACCAGTAAAGATTTTTGTGGACTCGATAACTCAGTTAATCACATAGGGTGATAGTGTTAAAAGTCGTCTGAAAACTGCTGTCTTTCTTGTCAACAAACAGTGTCATTTGTGCTTCCATTGATTGAAATCAGGGTAAACAGAGTTCTTCTTGATACTAAAAAGCTCATTTCCCACCACTACTGTACAAGAAGCAGAGTTTAGTAAGTAAATTTGAAGAGTATTTCAATAGCACTTATTAGAATAAATAAAAGCATTCATGTGCTCACCATACTTTTCCTTAAGGATTGCAGTGTTTCAATTAAAACTCCACAAAAATGAACACCATGCTGCTATAAAATATTCTTTGATGCAATTCAAGAAACAATGAAAAAATTGGATTTATAATAAATAATACTGTTAAATATAATGTCGAGCATAGTGGTTACACGCCGATATTCAGAAAAGACAAATCAGTTAAGCATTACTGCAGCAGGAGACCCAACCTGAACAAATATTAACCATCCCCTGCTTACTTGTTAAAGAGTGGTTCTCATGCTAGGCAGTCATATCTGCCAGTACTGACCAGCAAGTGACAATTTCAAGAAAAAAAAATCAGATTTTGTTTCTGCCTGCTGACTGTATTCATACAATGTCCCTTCATCTTATAACTAGCAAAGTAAGATGTGTGGCATTTTCAGAGGGTACAAACTCAAACTCAAATATCTGCCATTATTTAGTAACTTCATTCCTCAGTGGTTTGTTCATAGACCACAGTTTTTATAAGGAACAGACCAAACAGATGAGGTAAAAATCTGGGCATTTGAGGCACATGCCAAGGTGAATATAAACATAATGGACTGTGTTGCACTGTCTTTTTGACAGCACTTGCTAAGTGCTTTATGGCTTTTAAAGCTGGCAAAACACTTACCACTTTGCTTTCAGTAACTAGCAGTACATGGAGCAGATAATGTTCCATTCACTACAAAGAATTATGATTAGGTCACTGATCATAAACCTTGATTATGTGCTCTCAACATGGCTGCCAAGATTCACCTCTTGAGCAAACACATAATAAGCCAGTTAAGATTGGCATGCTGATCATGATCCTCTATATTATGTGTTAAGACAAAAAAATATACTAATACAAAATGCAGCAACTGTAACTTGATGTAAAGTATAATAGAATTTATATGAAACCAGCTATATTATAAAAACTTCCTGGTGTGTGTCTGGAATGACCATATATATGTTAGTAGTCCTAGATGTCTTAATAAATTATAAGCAGTTTTCATTTTTAAATGACTTAGAACAGTGAAAATATAGGTAGCTAAACTCAAGTTAAGCAGTTTAGTGTTATTATTGACAGGTTATCCAGTGCTTGATGGGGGTCTATGGAAAGACGAGCCATAAATTTGCTGGTGGTATTTGAAAGCAAAAAATGCCATTGAAGTAATGAACAGGAACATCAGTGACATATGGAATTCAGCAACAATTCTGAAAGTGGAATTTTGTAAACTAGAAATGATTTGTTATACTGCAAAGAAGGCAGATGTGTCTGATGCAGTTCAGTAGAAAATCAAAGAGTTTGCCACATGTAACAAATTAATGTTCTTTCTTTCTGAGCAGACTCCATATCAACAAAGTCTATGATCAAGACCCTGTGATTCATATTTTACACATGAAAAATTCAACAATGATTTCAAGTAGTCATTCTAAGTTATCATTTTATGATTTTGTAAAACAGACTCTAGTGGCAGAAGTTTCAAAATTGCTTGATAGGCTAAATTATGTTCTGTTAAAATGGACTAACTAGACAAATTTACCTTGAACTTTTCCAGTAGTGCAGTTTGCTTCATTTAACCTTAGTGAGATAAAGAAAAAAACTGGCCTGTGCAAAAATACTTTTGTTAACGAACTGACAATAAAATTGAAGTAAGCTAATGATTGTTATTGCCTTACTGCTCATTAAGTATTCTATGGTATTTTGCTTTTTAAATCAAAAACACGCTTGCCATTTAACTACAACAGAAATGTGAAACACTGTTTACTGTTTTTGCATATCAGTCTCTTAAATATATAAAAAAGCTCCCCGGGATTCATGAACCTTGCGCCAGGCGCCAGCATAGCGTCGGCGTTATAACGCCAAATATGGCTGCTTAGCGATCCAGGTATGAATGAATTCCACGTGCACTACCGGCGTGCGCCGGACCGTCCCCGGCGTAGGTATGCAAAACACACTGTGTGCGGTATTGCACCATGCAAATGAGGGCAAATAGCGATCCACGAGTGGCGCAGGCGTAAGCGTAACGCGGCAATGTAAACCAAAAACGGTTTACATTTACCCAAACATACCGGAGGAGTAACGGAAGGCTGTCAAAGTCAGGTATCATATAGGTGCAATATGCCAATGTGGAAAGGCACCGAGAATGTCCAAAGAAAATATGCACAAAATGTAAAAATGACATAAATGGCAGTATGTAGAAAGAACAGCAGACCCCGGATATGTGCACAGAAGTTGTAAAGCAATGAAATAATATGACAATGTCCTAAAAGAGCAGTAGAACACAAATCAGCTGCACAGCCACCACACACCATAGTATGTATGTAAAGCTGCAACCCCAGCGCAATGGTTGTCAAGGAGTGGTGGCGGTGTCCGCGCCGTAACCATGTATTAGTAGTCAATTCCATGCAAATGAGGCAGATAATAGTGAATCGCAAAAACGGCGTAAAGATGGAGCAAACGGCGAGCGGTACTACACCGAGGAGTGGCCTACACGAGATACATGTCAACCACAGAGGGTGTGCCACTGTAGGAGGAAGGATATTGGAGGTCAGCAAATCTGGGCTGTACAATGCACATCACAGCATCAGGACTGGCGTGTTAGGAAATAGATGCGCTGAGAGTACAGAATGCGCGTACAAATGCATGTGCACGAGGATGACTCACGTTCCCTAAAAAAGTT
>NC_056727.1:56971594-56997201 GCF_019279795.1 Protopterus annectens | reverse complement strand
GTAGATGAGCTCAAGCTTCAGCAGAATGCGGCTGGTAAATTGCATTTCTCAAGGCAGGTGCCAGCAGAGTCATGAGCCCAGATGCAAAGGTTCTTGATGATACCCAAAGAGGCTGTGGTGTATCCACTAAGATAAAGCTACAGTCCTATGACCCTGCTTGACTTACCCCTCTGTGGAGGCAGTCTGGCTGGGGTGGGTGGCATTTGTCTTTCCATTATTGGCTTTTGATCTCCATCAGTATGGATAAGCGGATTAGTGCAGTGATACTGTAGGGTGCAAAATTGCTTTCAGATCCTGCCTTGCCTGATGTCCCATCCAGTCAGAAAATCTCTGCAAGACTGGAGGTGTCCAACCACTTATTGAAAAGAGCTGCCCAAAAGATCCCACCAGACAAGAAGGGGTTAGGATATTGCAAGATGTCCTTCAAGGATGCATCTGCAGTCCTAACAAATGGGTTGTCCTGCCTCAGGCAGCCCTTCGGTCGGCCGGATTCCAAAGTCTGGGTCTGGCCTCGGCTGATGTCGCACTTCACCCGACGTCATAGCTGCTGTGAATCGGGTATAAAGGCATCAGCCGACGCCATTTTCCTCAGTCTTTCTTGCCGCGCGGTGCCCGAAGCAGAAGCTGTTCGCAAGTGCCGGTCGGTCAGATCCAGAGATTACTACTACCGAAGACTTCTAAAAAGCTAAGTACCCCGTTGGGGACTCTTTCTTGCCTCAGCCGATGTCAGAAAAAGTAAATAACTGTTTAACTTGTGGGAAACAAATACCTCATAAGGATTTCCACTCTTACTGCCTTCCTTGCTTAGGCCCAGACCACGACGTAGCAGCTTGTCTAGCCTGTGCTTCCTTCAACCGACGGACACTTAGACGTCGGTCGGAGTTTGCAGAGGAGTTTTTTGGCCCCGCTTTTGCTTACAAAATGCCGTCGGAGACTCCGACTTCACAATTAGCTAAAAAGCGTAAGGAAAAGGACCGACACTCGCGGTCCGCGGTTTCGGCCGAAACCACGGTTAAGCCAACCGCGAGTGTCTCTGTTTTGACTGAAACAGAGTCCACGGTTCTTCCTTCGGCCGAAAGCATACCTCCTATAGCCGAGGCCTCACACAGCATGGCTGAATCTGCTACTGAAATTTCCCCTGCTGTAGCAGGTTCCCAGGATTTATCAGATACTATTCCTTTAGACATATCTACTCCTGCACGTGGAGCTGCTAGGCCCCCTGCATCTATGTCTATCAAGGCTTTTTCCAGGGCTAAAGCAGCTAAAACTTCTAAGGCCTTGCCTGCTAAAAACCCCTCACACAGGCCTACCTCTAGTTCCCAAATGCTCAGCCTGGCTGAGGATCTCATTTCCTTGATCAGGGGATCCCAACCTCACCCTGACAGGGCCTCTCAACCCCCTCCAGAGAAGAGGCCTAGAGCAGAGCCCCCTGAGCCAGTTTCAACTGATTATTCCTCGGATGATCCAGAAAACTCAAATCCTCCAGAAGGCCCTTATTCTCCATATGAGGACTCTGATGCAGAAGACTCCATCCCTTCTGCCTCTCCTCCTGAGGAATTTTCTTTTGGGGAAACCCTGCATGCTATGAGAGAGCAATTTCAATGGCAGGGCCAGGACTTTTCAGATTCAAGGAAAAGGCTACGGACCTTTTTACATTTACCACAGCACAGGCCTTTAGCCATTCCTCCAGTACTAACAGTTGTGGATGATGCATTTAATGATGCTTGTACTGCCCCTGACTCTCTACCCCCGGCCCCTGCTAAGCCCGACAGATATTACAGGGTCCCGGACACACACTTTCACTTGTATAAGGCTCCTATTGCAGATCCTGAAACTATTTCACAGGGCCCCAAAGCTGTAGCAGCTGCCTCTGCCAAAAAAACCCTCCCCTCTGAAAGAGAATCTAGGGCATTAGAGAGATGGGGTAAAAAAGTTTATACTTCTGCTACTCTTTCGGCTAGGGCCTTAAACTGTCAATTCCACATGATTCAGTATCAGGAATTTTTGTTAGACCAGCTAAATAAAAAACTGTCCTCTCCTGAACCTATAGACCATAAGTCCCTTCAGGATTTGGTACATAACACTCAGCAGGTCAGTAATCATTCCTTAAAATGCGGCTATGATGCACTGGAGGCTTCCTTTAGATCAGCTATGACTGGTACAGTGATCAGAAGGCATGCATGGTTAAAAGAGCAATCCTTACCAGACCATGTAAAGTCAAAGCTCCTAGATGCTCCCATGGAGAAACAAAGTTTGTTTGGCTCCCCTGCACAGCAAGTGCTAAAGAAGGTGGAAGAAAAAGCAAAATCTGTCCAAACAGTCAAGGATTTCTTACAGGTCCAGCCTCCGAGGTTTAGTAGAAATTGGCCTTCGAAGAATTGGTCCTTTCCAGACACCTCCAGAGCACAGAGGGGCAGAAATAGGCGCCCAAGAGGCAGAGGCCAATCCAGAGGTGCCTACAGGGGACGTCAGTGGCAGCCTAACAACCAGAGAAGTACTGCCACAGATCCAGCTACTACCACTTCCACAGGACAGACACAATGACTTGACTCTGATACCGCCTACCAGGGAACAACTGGAAGCACCCTTAGAAAGCTAGCCTTATTTTCCGTAAACTGGCATTATATTACAGGAGACAAATGGATTTTACAGACAATAGACAAAGGCTACAGGTTTCACTTCCACACTCTACCAAAAAGAGGAATGCCAAACCTACCACCAAACCAAAAACAAAGCTCTAGGACAAATCAACCACTTACTAAGGATGAGAGCTATAGAAAAGGTACGCTATGGAACAAGGACAAGGATTTTACTCCAGACTTTTCCTGGTACCAAGGAAAGAAAACCAATGGAGACCTATTCTCGACCTGTCCGCTCTGAACACATATCTCATTGTTCCAAAATTCAAAATGCTGACCCTACAGCAACTTCTTCCTATGCGGGGCAAGGAGTCTTGGCTGGTAACTCTAGATCTCAAGGAGGCATACCTGCACGTCCCCATACGACCAAATTGCAGAAGATACCTCAGATTTCTTGCAGGATCAGAGCATTATCAATTCTCAGCATTGCCTTTTGGCTTATCTACTGCGCCCAGAGTGTTCACGAAATGCCTGGCATCAGTAATCGCTCATTGCAGGCTTCAGGGGATCCAAATCTACCCTTCCAAACGAAAAAAGGAACCAAAACCAGGATCCACAACTGCTAATCTCAACAATACTCCACCACAGCAAGCTCAAGGATGCAAGGACACCAAGCGTGAAGACAATTCTTTTATTCCACAACAAAAAAGCCACAGACTGAGCGCTTTCACCAGTCAAGCTGGTATCATCAGAGTCTGTGTATCAAAAATCCAATCACACTTAAATACACATCCACACACCCTAACACACCTAATTAATCATTAATTCCAATTACTTCCTTAAAGGAATATTCATTACCATGATGGTTTTAAATATATCTGGTTAAAAATATATATGCTATGTTAAATTTCATTCTAGTAAACATACAAAACAATAAATCATGATAAACCATCATCATAATTGAATTGGTTAGTTAAATAATCAGTAAATTAAATTGAATTTGATTTTAATTAACAATAAATATATATATACATTTTGATGTAAAGAACCAAAAAACTTGTGGCATTTCATATTACACTAGCTCTCTGCCTTAAATGCGGTTTTAAAGAAATGTGGTCATTTAAACCCGGAAATCTGGTGGCATTCAATCTCATCTGCCACTCAGATTCCAGAACTGCCACCCTATTGCCAATGTCGCCAGGCGTAAAAGGCATCACCCTATCTATAATAAAAAACAGGAATCTAATAAAATTACTACACACCTTGCTATGCAAGTATAAGGCATTGTGCATGTCCCTTTTTCTTATGCCTCTATTGTGTTCACAAATCCTATCTCGTAACCTACGAGTAGTCATGCTAATATAGTATGCATCACAGGTGGCACATGATGCTAAGTAAACACAATTCTGTGCGTTACAATTGCATATACCTGGGCATGCTAGCGTACGTCCATAGTTCACAACACAAATATAGCTACCTTCTGCTATAAATCTGCAACTACTACAGTTGCCACATTTAGACATCCTAGATCTAATGTACCTTTTCTCCTCCCTTTCCAAAATATTCTTAATGTTGTTACCTCGACTAAATACAATGTTGGGACTTCCACCCAACAATTCTCTGGTTTGTGCACTAATACAATGATCCCAATTGTTCCTAATACTAGCACAAAATTCACTAGCCATGTCATTGAACCTTAGAACAAAAGTAAGGTTACCCTTCTTTAAACCAGCCTCCTCATTGTTTTTTCCTTGTGCTAATACCAAATTGTCCTTACCCTTAAGTATGGGAATATAAACAGTGTTCCTCTTTCTATAAATCTCCTTTTTAGTTTTCAATAATAAATTCAATGGATAACCTCTCTCCATAAATAAACCTATCAAGGTATACATCTCTTTCCTGAACAATTCATCGCTACTTACTAGCCTTGAAAGTCGGACCATCTGTCCTTTTATCACCCCTTTCCTTTGGT
Source organism: Protopterus annectens (assembly GCF_019279795.1). Classification (NCBI taxonomy): domain Eukaryota; kingdom Metazoa; phylum Chordata; order Ceratodontiformes; family Protopteridae; genus Protopterus; species Protopterus annectens. The sequence continues at coordinate 56,992,650 of NC_056727.1, read as the reverse complement.
GAAAGGGGTGACAACTTTTAAAGTGTAACATAGAATTGGAAAAACTAGGCTTCCTAAATATATTACTCACAATTTTTCCATCCTGCTTAAAAATGGAAATATCCAAATAATTAATAGACATCTTATTCCATATATATGTAAATTTGAAAAATTCCGTAGTTTGATTAATATAAGCCATGAATTCAACAACTTCACTTTCACTTCCCTTCCACAGGATAAAAATGTCATCCAAAAATCTATTGTACATTGAAATATGCTCCCTATAGACCGATGACAAAATGTGATGTTTCTCCCAGGACAGAAGGACTAAATTGGCATATACCAGGGCGCATCGGGCCCCCATCGCCACCCCTTTAATCTGCTGGTAAATTTCTCCTTCAAAAGTCAAAAAATTATTGGTCAAAATAAATCTCATGAATTCAAGACATATGTTCAATCTCTCCACATCAAAACTTACACTATGCAATAAACTGTCATGAAATAATTCCAACCCTTCATTATGGGGAATAGTTGAAAAAAGATTCACCACATCAATGGTTAAAAAACCATATGACTCAACATCTACATCACTTATCATCCTAAGCCTCTCCAAGCAATGCCAGGAGTCCCTAATGATGTGTGGTGTATCCAAAAGTGCCTTCTTACAAAACTGGTCCACAAAGGCTGCCATAGGTTCCATCTTTGACCCCCTTGCCGATACAATCGGTCTAAATTTTAAATGGTCAGTACCTTTGTGGACCTTCGGAATTCCAAACAGTTTGGGTAGTTTTGGAAATTTCACACTAAGATAATCAAACTCATCCTCATTTATAGCCCCCTGATACATTGCATCAAGTAAATATAAATCAATTTTACTATATGCCCTATTCATTTCATGTCTGACACCCACTATAAGTGTCTTCATCACCTAACATCTTCATAATGATCCCACTGTAATCCACTTTGTTCATAATGACAATCCCTTTATCGCATACATCTATAGTCATTGGTCACAGTTAATTCATACATGACCTTTCTCTCATCAACGGATAAATTATCCTGTGCCTGCTTGTGTTGTGCACATAGTCTCCTAAAGTCACGTTCGACCATTTGTTCAAATACATTTATCTCCACATTAGTGGGGGGCATAAAAGTACTTTTCCTTTTCATAACTGTAGTATCAGTATTAGAATTAAAAATTCCTGTCCTCAAACCTGGAGTCAAAAAATACAAATGAAGATTTAATTTCCTTGTGTAAAAATTTTAAATTTACTAAAACCTGTGTTATATCCAACCTAAAACTTGGAACAAAGCTAGTACCTTTGCTGAATAATTCAAAATGAGCTTCACTGATTAACATATCAGTATAGTTGTAAATCGTGAAGCCCCCATTTTTTAACACCTCATATCCCATTACAGGCTCCGTTTCCCCTCTACAAAAATGAGACAAATTGAATCCCTCCCCTTCACTAACCGAAACATCATTACCTAAATCACAGTTAGTGTGAAGTGGATTCATCACAAAAAAAGTATGTGAGTCATGCCTAACAGGCTCACTGTGACAACCATCATTTTCAGAATCCAATGTACCTGAAATGCCTTCAGTCAATTGTTCACATATATCAACATTAAAAACACTGAAATTTCCTTCACCGCTTTGATCACATATCTCAAATTCACCATTCTCACAACATTCAGCCACACTCTCATCCAAAAAACAAGATGCAACAAAATCCAAGTCAAAACAGACTTTAAAATCAATATACGCTTCATATTTACAATTGTCCATTAAAATCTTTGATTCCCTCTCTTCATTGAGTAATGGTCCGGAACATCCCTCGTTTGAGGCCTCCTGCTGAGAAGCCTGTTGGACCTGCGCGGGTAATTTTCGGCCTCTAAAAAAACATCCTCCTCCTCTGGTATAGACACCATCTTGTAGGTACGAGCATCTTCAGGGGCTGCCATAAACACACTATCAGATCGCCTACTGAAATCTTTTCTACCTGGTGGATATGCCAGTCCCATTTTGTATTCCTGAGTATCTCTAGTTAATTTCTTTTGTTTAGTGGACCTACTTTTAGTAACAAACATTTCTATATTTCTAATCACTTTGTCAAAATTGTTCTTGTGCTCAAAAAACAATAAATCAGTAGTGATACTTGTATGCAACGAGCTAATCTCTTCACGAAGTTTAAGCAGTTTGTTACTATTATTGCGTGTAATTATATCAAGTAGCTCCATACCTGTTTTGTCAAATAGGACAACCAATTCTTTAAAGCTGTCCGAATCTATTTCCACGCCCATAGGTAGTTTCCAGACACGCAGTCCCCTAGGGACCTGTTTCAATTCCTTAGATTTAGTCAAAAAGGAATTGTCCAATTGCATAGCCCTGTATTTCCTACAAAGCTTTTCAGATCCAAACAAATGGCATTCCTAACAGTAGAAAAACAGGAGCAACTCCCTCTCTTCTTCTTGGCATTAACAAAACAAAACCATCTAACAGCAAGAAAAGTCCTACAAGCATTGGGCTTCATGGCATCCTGCATAATATTGGTCCCACATGCCAGACTGCATATGAGAAAGCTCAGCACAAGCACAGCCTAGAAACTCAAATTCCAATAATTCCATGCCTGAAGCAAGAATTCCAATGGTGGGCTCAGGCCTGTCAATCAAACGAAGGACTGCCCTTCCACAGCACTCAACCAAGCCAAACCATCACAACGGACGCCTCAGACCTCGGTTGGGGGGCCCACATGATGGACAAATGCATACAAGGTTTATGGACTCAAGAACAGCTGCACCTACACATAAACCTAAAGGAAATGCTGGCAGTAAAACTGGCAATTCAGACTTTCAAGCCATTTCTTCGACAAGGCCAATTGATGATAAGGACAGACAACACCACAGTTATGTGGTACATCAACAAGCAGGGAGGCACGCATTCACCTCTATGCCGGATGGCCCTGGACCTCTGGAATGTGGCCCTGAGTTACAGCATTCAGTTACAAGCAATCTTTGTACCAGGAAAAGAAAACACTCTAGCAGACATATTAAGCAGGACTATCACGGATGCCCACGAATGGATGCTGCATCCGGACATCTTCAAAACCATTACAAGAAAATGGGGTCTCCAGAAATAGACTTATTTGCATCCCCACTCAATCACCAATTAAAGAAATTCTGCACCAGGACGTACCACCCACTGGCATGGAAGGTGGACTCTATCCTTCAGTTGGAAAAAACTGACAGCATATGCATTCCCACCCCCCCCTTTGATCACAAGGTTATTAAATAAAAGAGGCCCCCCCAAGGATACTGATAGCTAGGGCCCAAAAAATTGGTACCCATTCTGGGGAGCATGGGGAAAATTCCCCCTTTTGTTTTGTGTTAACTCAGAACAATTACACCCCCCCTGCATCCAAACCTAAAACTTGCACTGACTCCCGGGAAAATTTCAAAAGCAAGTTAACCCAAATTTTCCCCAAAAGGGTTAAGACTTATCTTGGGAAGGAACCTTCAAAAAAAAACCTTTTAGAAAAGGGAAAAAGTTTCATTTGGAGTCTGAAAGGAAGATGTGTCATTAAAATCCCAACATCCGGGAAATATTGGCAGAGCTTTCCACAAAGGCCTGTCCTATCTTCCTTTAAGTTTCATCCCTCAGCTATTTGAAGAATAACTTGGATCCCCGTTTTCCATCCTTGCTCAGGCAGTTTCTAGAGGAAAAAAATGTAAAACCTCCTAGGAACCACCATTGTGGGACTTGAACTTTGTGCTAGAAAAAACTCCTTTTAACCAGCAGCAACAGCAGAATTCAATCTTTTCATGGAAAACTGCTTTCCTCTGGAATACTTTAGCAAGAAGGGTTTCTGACTTCAGGCTTTAAAGGCAGTACAACCCTTCTATCTTCCACAAGATAGTGTCCATGAGAAAAAATCCTACTTTTTTTGCCTAAGGTGGTTCCAGAGTTCTTTAAACAGGCTTTCCCCCTACCTAACCCCCAACCACAAACAGGGGAAAAGACTTTTCATACCTTGGATGTACAAGACAATTTCGCTACTACCTGGACAGGGCCCAAAGAAAGAAAAAATGACCAGCCAGCTATGCACAGGAAGGAAGGAAAGCAAATTTTAAAAAAGACAATTCAATGGATAGGAAATTGCATTTGATTTTGTTACTCCTCCCTGGAAAAAAATCCAAAAACATAGGCCTCATCTACAAGGCACAGCCACTACCACAGCTTTTTTAAGGGGGGCACCAAAGACATTTTAATGACTTGGACCCCCGCATACATTTGCCCATTATAATTTACCTTTTTCAGATCCCCATTTGCCACTGCTGTTTTGCAAGGGATCTTTAAAACACCATAATTTTATCTTTTCCCCCTCCCCAGTTTTGGGTTGGTATTCTACCCATTTTAGGGCTGCAGATGCATCCTTGAAGGACATAGTGCAGTTTTGTACCTACCATAAATGTAGATGTCCGATAGGAATGCATCTGCAGTCAGGATTACCCACCCTCCTTCCCCTCTGTGGTACTCCTAGGGTATTTGCCCCTCTTATTGCTAGCTGGGGGAATCTATTATGGTGTATTTGTTTGTATATATGTACATACATGCTTATTTTTTGATGTTAAGTTGTCAATCTCGCCTTCATTCTTGCTTGATGGGTTCGGAGCCGATCCTCGGCCCCGGCACTTGCTAAGCTCGAGAGTCACTTTTACCAGCTCGAGGCAGCCCCATATCCCATGATGCAAGGCGGTAAGTACCCAGATCTCATTTGCCGCCGCTAAAAGGTCTTCTTTACCAGCTCCTGGTAAGTTGTTCACTTTTGAGATTTAAGCCCTTTTAGTAAAAACCTTTATTGATAGTTTTAAGTTTATTTTGTACCTTTTCTGACAGAAATTCCCTGTCTCCTTTAATTTTTGTTAGTCAATCTTTCCCTATCCCACCCCCCTGTTGGGGTGTGTGTGTTTTTTTTATAACATACCTTTTGGTATTTTATTTAATTAATTTTGACTGGTGTGTGTGTGTGTGTGTTTTTCAGCACCATGTCAAAGGAGAGGGTCTCAGGTTTTAAGAAGTGTGACTCGTGCTGTCAGAAGATGTCTCTGACAGACGGTCACACTCTTGCCTGTATTGCCTGGGCCCCTTCACCTGCAGGACTCCTGTGCTATTTGTCACCCCTTTAGCCAGAGAGTCCTGCAGGAGAGACTAAGCTGATTCTTAGGTTTGCCGGAGGGCTCTCCGCCAAGTCGGGTCCACCAAAATCAGCAAAACCTTCCAAGGCCCAGGCTTCTGTATCTAAGCCTGCGGCCTCGCCCGAGTGAGATCGCCCGCTGGAGCCGATTCTGGCTTGACAGCCCGCACCGATGGCTATCGGTGCCTCTGTTTGACCACTTGGTCGGCTCCGAGGGTTTCCCCACCCATGTGGCAAAGGGATCGTGTCGGGCCCCATCGCTCGACACCGTTTTTGGGGGCTGTATCGGCTCCTGGAGCCGATATCGCTTCCTGTCGGCCCGGAGTTGGCCGACAGGATCATAGTATCGGCTCCGATGGCTCATTCCAGGAAGAGGTCGAGGTCTCCTTCCTTGGAGCCGATACTTTGCCCGGGTTCACCTCTTCTATCGAACGGAGCCATCGGAGCCGATCTTCAAGGTCATCCAGGTTGTCAGATCATGACCAGAGAGAGTGGTCAGTAGATTACTCAAGTCACAGGTACTGGCCCAAATGTTACACAGTCCATCTCAACAGCGACTGTTGGTCCACACCCTTAAAGTTCCTCCTTCAACTCTACCCCAGAGCTTGGGTTGGAGTTTTGAATGGTTACTGCTGGGGAGGCGGATACCCCTTCTGTTCCTTCAGCCTCTACTCTTCCCCCGAGACCTTCCTTGGGGGATTCGTGGTCGGGCTTCCATGGTCTCCTCCGGGGGGTGAGTGGCATGGGACCCTTGTCCAGCCCCGCCCCCTTGGAGCCTCGTTTGGTGAGCTCCCCGACATCTGCCTGGGAGACTTCCCTTCGGTGGTCCCTGGAGTTCCTAGCTCGGGGGGTTCTCTCGGACCTGCCTGGGGGGGGACCCGAGGTGAAAAATGTACTGGCCACTGGTATCAGTCAGCAGTCTGTTTAGCTCCTCCCTCTATAGTCCTTTGACATCTCTGCCACTTCTTTTGCTACAGGACCCAGAGATCCTCCGCCTCAGGTTTCCCCTTTGGGGAAATTTCCCCTTTCCGAGGATTCTCCTGATGTTTGGGAGATCCTCCTAGGAAGAGGATTTTAAAAAGGGGGCATGTAGACCCCCGAGTCTGTCATTTGGATACTGACTTTGATGAGTCAGGGGGATCCCTAGATCCCTCTGAGGATGTCTCCTTCTCAGACATCCTAGAACTTGAAACAGGGGGGAAACTGGCCCACCAACAACCCCTCTGAGGATGAGTCAGTATACCTAGGGCTTTGGATCTCGCCCTCCACCTCCTGGGTGTCCCCGGGACCCCTTATGCAGGTATTGCACGAAGGCGGGCAGCTCCGGACTCTGGAGAGCCAGTCGCTAGGAGCCCTTCAAAATTTATCACTCCCCCAGTGACAAACAATTCCTTACTAAGGGTGCCCCCCTGATGCCATGGTGGTGGCTGCGGCCACCAAAAGGAACTTGCAGATCCTTCCTGCCGTCCATCCTCCTAATAAGGACTCTAGGACCATGGATAGGGTGCGGATTTTTTCCCTCAGCGACCTTTGCTATGGGCTGAATTACCTATGTCACTTCACCAGCCCCGAGGGATATCCTGAAGGAGCTGGGAGAAGTAGTTCAGGATCCTACAGCTGCAGGGGCTCAAAAAAAAATTGTTTCCCAGCTGGGAAACCCCTCAATTCCATTGCAAACTCCTCCATGCGAATATCTTATGCTGCGGATGGAGGTAGAGCCGCAGGCACAGGTGTGGCTCTTAGCGCCAAGCCTGGATGCGCTATGTGTTTTTTGGATCCCTTTAACCCCTTCACAAATTCTCCCTTTGATGGGTCAGCCCCTCAGGTAAAGGGAAAACCCTTGACCAGGTGGAGCAGGACGGCAAGACTCTTTCTGCTGTTGGAGTCCGTTTTCCCCCCCTTCTGGGCCTTACCCAAAGGACAGAAGGGTGGGAAGATGTGGTTCCGAAATCCCAAGGAGTCAGGGATTCACGGGTCAGTTTACCCCTAGAGGCAGAGGGGTAACAAAACAGCGCCTAGAGGCAGAGGGGTCCAAGAACCAGGGAAACAGGGAGCCTCTCTGACAAGCCCTTTCAGCATCCCTGGGGTGTTGCCCCTGTCCCTTTGGAGGCAGTCGGGGAAGATTATCACTGTACCCAGAAGCCTGGCATTCCCTCACTCAAGACAGATGGGTACAGTCGATCATATCCAAGGGTTACATAATTCCTTTCGAGGAAAGTCCTTCCCTAAAATTCCCTTCCAGATGTACCACCCGGTCAAAGGGGAATTGCAGATTTAGAAAAAAAACTACTGAAAAAAGAGCCATTCAGCCAGTTACAAAGACCATTCAGAGCCGGAATCTTCAAGGTTTTTGGTCCCCAAAAGGGGGAGACTGGAGACCAATATTGATCTCAGCAGACTCAACAAGTCTGTCAGGAAGACAAGATTCAATGGTCACTCTTCAGTCAATTCTCCCCTTTTTAAGAAGGACAACTGGATGTGCTCAATAGATCTTCAGGATGCCATCACATCAAAATTCACAGACCCCAGGAGATTTCTCCGCGGTTTCCAGTCTTTCCAGTTCAGCGCCCTGCCCTTTGGTCTCACTACACCCCCCCGGCTGTTCACCAAATCCATCGCAGTCGTCACGGCTCACTTGAGGCCCCACGGATTCCAGGTGTTTCCATCTCGACGACTGGCTCCTGTCAGCCACCCCAGGCATCAGCTTATACAAGCCAGGGATTACACAATAGACCTTTGTTCTCATTTGGGCATCTCAATCAACTTCAAAAGTCATCCTTATCCCCCTGCCAGTCTATTACCTTCATAGGCAAACTTAAACACTGTTGGATGTCAGCTACCCTTACAGAACAAAGAGTTTCAGACATTCAGACTCATGTCAGGATCATTCTGGCCAGAAAAAAATACAGGCCAGAATGGTTCTAAAGGTATTAGGTCTCATGGCTGGGGCCATTACTCTTTTTCCCCCTGGCTCGATTCTACATGCCTTCTTCAGTGGATGCTGTTCACACAGTGGTCATACCAGCAACTTCCAATTTTCACCAGATTCTGGTGACACAGACATGCAAAGACATCTTGCTTGGTGGATCACACCCCTCAGGTTCCCCAAAGGGGGTGCTTTGTACCTCCCCCCCAAAGCCACTGTCACCACGGATGCCTCCCTGATCGGGTGGGGGTCATTATCAGGGCAGGATGGTTCATGGGTGGCAACCCTAGTACCATCTGCACATAAATGTCCTGGAGATGAGAGCAGTGCTTTTAACGTTGCAAGCCCTCAACGACTTTTTTCCCCAGGGACAATTAGTCCACACAGACAACATGTCTGTAGTTTGGTATATCAACAAACAGGGCGGAACCAAGTCCTACCCTTGTGTCGAGAAGCCAGACTTTGGCAATGGGCGATCTCCTCTCATCGGTTTCTGGTAGCAAGCATATCCCTGGGAAAACCAACATTATAGGGGACAGATTGAGCAGAGCTTTTCTCATGCCTCACGAGTGGTCTCTCAAGCAATCTATAGGGAAGAGATTTTTCTGGAATGGGGCCCCCATGTTGCGATCTTTTGCTACTCCCCAAAACAGCAAATGTCCAGACTTCTTCAGCCTTTTCCCCTCTGTCAGGCCATCCCCAGAGATGCTCTGACCCAGGTTTGGGCCCCCAGGGACTTCTTTATGCCTTCCCTCCATTTCCTCTGATCCCTCAGGTGATCCAGAAAGCTACCGTTTGAGAGCCAAATTGATTCTCATTCCCCCTTTGGCCTCGACAAGTTTGGTTTTCCTCCATCATCCCCTTTTTGGTGCACCCGTGGCATCTGGACCCAGTGCCAGATCTTCTGATTCACCAACCCGGTCAGCTGCACCGGTCAATCCCTTCTCTCAACCTCACAGCATGGTTGCTCCACTTCCTTCCTTAGCCAGGTTTCCCTTTTGATCTCTAACCCAGTTAGAGACATCATGGGCTTCACTAAAATCCTCTACCAGGAGGATTTACACAAGCAAAGGGAAAACGTTTCTCTTATTGGGCTAAGGCCCAAAATATTGACCCTTTTTACTGCCCCTGTTCAGGCAGTTCTGGACTTCTTAGCAGAGTTTTTCATGCAGGCTCCTCTTCTTCCACAGTCAGAGTTCAATTGGCTGCTATTTCCAATTTTCATGTCGGGATAGCAGATCATAATATTATGTCCCATAGGCTCTGCAGGGCCTTTTTGAAAGGAATTTTCCTACTAAAACCTCCAATCAGGAATCCACCTCCTCAGTGGGATCTAAATTTAGTGCTGACACCCTTGATTCCCCCCGAGCCAGCTGTTTCTTGTTCCCTGAAATATCTTTCTTGGAAAACTTATTTCTAGTGGCTATTACATCCCAGGAGGGTGTCTGAACTTCATGCTCTTGTTCGCCCCCCTTTTTGGGTTTTTTCACAAAGACAGAGTATCTTTGAGAACAAACCCCCTTTTTACCTAAGGTCGCTTCAAAGAACAATTTGAATCAATCCATTGATCCCGTTTTTTTCCCCTAACTATTCAGACAGAGCTGAACAAAGCTACATTATCTTGATGTCCACGTTTAGATATTATTTGGACAGAAAAAAAAATTTTAAAAAATCTAATCATTTTTTTGTTTCCTATGGGGATAAAAAAAGGCCTTCCTGTTTCTAAAGTGACTTTGTCCAGATGGCTTTCTTCGGTCATCTCTGAAATTTATCTCAGGGAAAACAGCTGTGCTAAAAACCCTAAAGCACATTCAACTAGGAGCTTAGCTACTTCTACAGCTTTTCAAGCTAGATTTCCCTTTTGGACACTATTTGTGCAGCCCACTTGGGCACTCCTCACACTTTTTTTTCCCCATTACAAATTGGACTTGGCCTCCAGGGACAGAGCCAGTTTTGGCTCTACAGTCCTCAAGAGTTTGTTCCATTGAGCCACCCAGGATAGAGGTGCTAGGACGGTCCCATCAAAGAATGAAGGGATTGACAACTTAACATTAAGAAGTTATGTACCTACCAAAACGTTCCATGTTAGTTGTCTTCTCTTTCTTTCTGACCCCCCCTCCTTCCCCTGGCCTGGACAGACCTTGTATAAGAAACTATTATGCAAAGACCATTCAGACCTGGCCCTTTTTTCCATCTGTAAGTTTCTTCTTCCTTTGGGAAGTATTTTATGCTTGGTGCTATTCCCCTTTTGTCAACAAACGAGATCTGGGTACCCGCCTTGCATCATGGGATATGGGGCTGCCTCGAGCTGGTAAAAGTGACTCGAGCTTAGAAAGTCGGAGCCGAGGTCCAACCCATCAAGAAGAAAAAAGAGAAGACAACTAACATGGAAGCTTATGGTAGGTACATAACTTTTTTTTTCTCTAATATTTTGAATCTTTATTTATAAAAAATTTACCCTTTCCCTAGAGGGCCCCCTTTTGGGGCAAAAACACTGGGGGAAAAGGGGGCCTTTATACCGAACTGCAGCAATGCGAAACAAAGCCAAAGATTTTGGAACCCCCCAAGGGGCCTGACAAGGACAACCCATTTGTAAGGACTGCAGATGCTTTCCCATCGGACATCTACATTTATGGTAGGTACAAAACTGTACTTTTTAATTGTGTTTTTAGTAAAGTTTTGAAGGGGGGCATGATGGTATAGAGGTAATTGGGGGTGGGAGTTTCCATAATTTGGCTAGGGCAAGAGAATAGTGCTTCACCAGCAGAGTTATTGGCTTTAGTGATCTGCAAGTGTTTTTTGCTGCTGGATCTTAGTGGTCTGGTGGGGGAAGGGTTGGAGTAGATTCTGGAGTGGGACATTTAGTGGATGGTTTACTAGTTTGTAGTGAGTTGATACCACTGAAGGAGGTGAGGAGTTCGCCAGCCCAGTTCAGCAAGTGAGAGACAGTGGTGACCTAGGAGGCCCCTGTGGTAAATTTTGGGCATTTTGTTGTAGCAGGTCTCAGCTTGTTTAGATAAATTGCCTTAGATTGGTATATATTGGAGAGGCAAAAAGGGGGGGAGATAAGGGGGGAATTTTCTTTTGAAATCTTTGCTGCGGGGAGAAATTGTTTATTTTTTAAAAGTTTTTTGTGGACTTTTTTTTATAGTCATGGATACATGAATGTCAAATTTTAGTTTGTCTATTTCCACCCTAGCAATTTGGTGTGTTCAGTTGGGTATATAGGGGTTTTTTGTTTTTTCATGTTAAAGTGAGAGTTGTTTTGAGTATGTTTGGTGAGTTGGAAGATGAGTAGTTTAGATGTTATGTGATCCTATCTCTACATTCTGTACTGATGGGTTGGCCATCCTCTCTCTCCCGCATACTATAGAGAAGTCTCAATTGGCTGAGCTATTCTATATCCCAGGATGCACCACCACCATTTCCCCCAGATCTCTTTCCCGCTTGACAGCAGTAGACGTGGTCTCGACTTGGCTGGCTAAGTACTCTTACTGACAAATTTTCTGTCAGAATTTCTAATTTTTCACCCAAAAGCTGTTTTAACAGCTACTTATCATTTGTTGAGTGTTTTGTGAAAAAGTTGTGTGTTTTGGCATTCCCCGCCTTATTAGAGAGGTTTCCTAGTTCAGGATATCTGTTTGTTTAAAATTACTGTTTATAATTTTGTGGTAGTCAAAAATCTAGGCCCCCTTTTAGTTAGGGGGGCCTTGCCCCCTGTTAGAGCCTTGTTATAGTTACCTGTTGTCTTTTTGGCCTATGGGTTTCCCCTTGTTAGGGGGTTTTGGGTTTCCCTGATTATTTTTGTCCCTAGTGGTTGTTTGTGTTGTTCTAGTGATGTCAAAAGAACATAGCCCTTTCGGTTTTAAAAATGTACCAAGTGGGGTACAAGATGTCTATAACGGATGATCCCCGCTGTGTGTTTATTGCTTAGGCCAAGCACCTTCAAAGTCGTGTAGTGTATCCCCGTTTTTTCTCGTGCCCTCCAAGAGAAAAACAAAAATATTGAAAGGGATGATCTCCCTTCCTTTGGGAGGCTTTATCTTCCCCCTCTCCTTCCAGGAAGAAGTCTACCAGTCCATCGGAGCCGACCAAAGAAACAGGCTTCTCGGCTCCACGGACTTGAGCCGAGGTCGAACGGTCTCCCTCGTGCCTCCAGCCTCACTCCTCTGTTTGAGCCGAGCGAGCATCGAGGGTCCCCGGGTCCAATGGTTTGGCCCGGGGGGACACACTCAGACTCTTCTACCTCTTGGCTTTCTGAACCGGCGGAAAAACTCGGCCCCGGGCTTTCGGCCCGGGGTTTTTGGATATTGACAGGGTGCTTCAAAGGCTGTTTCAGTCTCCAGTCTTTCAAAAATTAGTTGGGTCCAGCCCAGTCGGCCACCCGGGCCACCCTGTTGTCTTGGTTCCTCCTCCAACAGCCTCGCCCTGGAGGGGGGGGTGGGGTTTTGGGGGTCCCCCCTTCCCAACCCCCGGCGGGAAAGGACCCCTTCCCCGGCCCCCCGGGGGAGGGGGCCCCTCTTCGGCCCCCCGGGGCCGGGGGCCCGGGGTGCCTTCCCGGGGGTCGGGGTGCCTTCCCCGGCTGGGGGTCCCCTTCGGGGCCTAATCTTTCCAAACTTCTTTTGGGTACCCCCCCTTTTTCCCCCCTTTCCCGGCAGGAGCTGCCTTTTTTGGGCCCCTGTTTCCGGGGCCCCGGGGGCCCGAGGACCCCAGGGGCCCTTTTGGGGGCCCCGACTTTTTCCGAGGGCCTCCCGGGAAAGGGCAGTAAAAGGGGCCGCCCCCATGATTCTCCCGGAACCACCTGAATCAGGGGGCCCCCGGCCTGGATACCCTTTGGAATCTTGTCCTCAACCCGGGCTCAGCCCCCCCTTTCTAGGGGTCTGTTTCCCCAAGGCCCGGGCCCCCCGTCCCGGGGGCCCCCCAGCTCCATTTATTTGACCCGGATTCTTAAGGGGGCCCGTCCCCTTTCTTTCCCCAAAAATTTTCCCGGGTGGGGCCCTTTATTGCCCCGAAAATGGGCGAACCATCCCCCTTAATAGGGTGGCAGGGCCACCCTTCTTTAACCTTTTTTTTAAAGGCTCAATTATGGACCCCCAAAACTCGAGGGTTGGTCAAAGCCGCCCCCTGGTAATATGGAGGGGCCCAAGGTTCTTCTTGGCACCCTTATTTCCTTTTCCCCGAGGCCTTTAAGCCCAAGGGAGTAAAAGGGGTACAGGTTTCTCCCGGAACAAGCCCCCGGGGGGATTGGGGCCCCAATCTTTTTTGCCCCTTTGAGGGTCCCCTTTTTGGGCCCCAAAGGAAAAGGGAATTGGCCCGCAAAAGGGAAGCCCGGGGGGCCGGTTTTTCCCTCCCTTTCCCCTTTCCCAACTGAAAGGGGGAAAAAAGGCGAAAATGAAAAACCCCCACAGCGGGTCCCCCTTTAAGGCAAGGGGGAAATTTTTCAGGAAGAACCCCCCACAAGGGCCCCCCCAAAGGGAAATCCTTTTGGGCCCCCCCCTTCCAATCCCGAAACCCGCCGCCCGGGAAAACGGGGTTTTAAGGCACCAAACCGGGGAAAACACCGGAAGGGTCTCGGGTTGGGGGCAAACCCCTAGCCCCTATCCCAAAACCCGGCCCCCCCCCCCCCCTCCGGGGTTCCCCCTAAATTTTTTCGCTTAAAAAGGGTTAAGTCCCAAGACCAGCCCATTAACTTCTAAGATTTTTTGGGCCAAAAAACCGGGGCTGGGCCCATTTGGTCTGCAACTCCCCTTTTCAAAAGCCAAAGGGTGGTCACCAAATTTTGCGTGGGAAAGGTTTTGGAGTCTAAGATTCCCGGGCCATTACACTCCTATGCACCCAGGGCACCTTACCGGGGGGGCCTTTCCTTTTGGTCCCTTTGGTCCCCAAGCCCCCCCTGTTCCCAAAATTTTGGTGGTTCCATGAGAAGTCAGGGTTCCGGTTTTCCTACCAGGGATGGCCCCCAATCCAATCCCGGGTTCTCTCAAACCGAGCCCACCAGGAATCCCCAAATTTCAAATTGGGGAAAAACTGTTCTGCCATTGAAAGGTTTATGGTGAGATGCTAAAAAAATCGGGGCACTTTTAAAAGGAAGAAACAACTCCGTGGCTTCTCCAAACCCGGGGCCCCGCAAATGGCCTCAACTTTTTTCCTTGCACGCCCTTTTCCAGAAGTTTTGGGGGAAATTTCCCGGGCTTTTGTCAGCCAGTGGCCTTTGGATCCCCTTCACCTCATTTTAATAGGGGGCGGGAAAAAACCTCCGTTCTTCCCCCAATGGTCAGGGGACCCCCCTTTTTTTTACCTAGGGGAGCCGGGCCTCCCCGGGGGGGGGAATTTTGGGATGCCCGGGAACACCCCCCTTTACAACAAATCGGAAAAACTGTTTTCCACAAAACTACAATTTCCCCCCCAGGGGGGTTGCCTTAACCCCCAAATGCTAGTCTTCCGAAAAGGGGAACCGGCCCTTTCCCCTTTTAAAGGCCTAAAGTTTTCTTTTCCCAAGTTTTTAGCAAAACATTGGGGTCCTGTAAGCCCGCGGCGAACATTTTCCCCCCCAAAATTTTCGCGCAGGTGGAATAGATCTTTAGGAAAAAACTCCTTTTCCCCTTTGCCCCCCAAAGAAAAATTTTAAGTTCCTTTTTTCACCCCGATTTTCAAAAAAACTTCCCTTGGGGGTTTCCTTCCCAGGCCCCTTCCCCCTTAAAGGTTTTTCTTGTAACCCCATAAAATTTCCCCGCCTTTTTTCCCCGCCTTGCCGGGCCCCCCCTTCAAGGGGGTCTCAGCCCGACCCTTAAGTTAAAATTACCCTTTGGGGGCCTTTTTTTCCTCGCCATTCAGAAAACTAAAAGAAAAATTGCTTTTTTTTTTTAAACAAAACCTATAGGTTTTCCCTTTATGTTTTTTCCTTGGCCCAGACCCCCCGGCCTTTGGGCCCTTAAAAAACCCCTCAAACCGGGGTTTCCGAAATTTTTTTAAAAACTTCAAAGGAACTTCCACCCCTCCCCGCAAAAGGCCTACCACACCCGGCGGCCCCCCAAAACTCCCCAAAAACCCACCAGGCTTTCCCCAATTTTCCCCCGCCGGAACTGATGATTCAACCCCCGAGAAGATTTTCCTTCAAAAAAAGCCGGTTGGGGCCTCCCCAGGAGTCCAGGCCCCCTTTCCATGTCAAAGGCCTCACTTAAGGCGAAAAAAAACATCCTCTCCTTCCTAGTATCCCAAAAAAAATTTTCATCTGGAAATTTCATGAAAAGGTTACCCATCCGAAATCCCCCTCCTTTGAAAAAGGCCCTTGAACCCCCTGACCCCCTTGATGAAATTTATCTGCCCTCTGTACCGGGGGCTCTTCCAGCCAGGGACGGATCAGGGGCCATCCCCCCTTTCCCCGGGAAAATTTTTTTGGGAATTTCAACCTAGGGAAATTTAAAGCAAAACCCAAAAATTTTTTTCCAAAAAGCCCCTTTTTTTTAAGAAGCCCCCCCAAAGGTTACATTCCTCCTTACTTGAGTTTTATGTTTTATTTACCTTTTGAACCCCCATTTCCCCCCGCCAACCGACTTTACAGGGTCCCCGAAAACCTTATTCAGGGCCCCCACTCTGATTTGGAAATATTTTTCGGGAAAGGGTTTTTCCCCCAAAACCCGCCTCCCGGAAGCAGGTTTAAAAAATCAAAAAATTTAAACCCCAACCTTTAAGACTTTGAACCTTTTTTGTTCAATTAGGATTTTGTTAAAGATTTTAAAAAAAATTTTTATTTTTTACGGAAGGTTTCAGGAACGTCATAAATGCTAACTCCTTCCTATTGGGGAAGTCAGGAACCCTTGGGCAGAGAAGGGGGGTTGAATCAGGTTTAAAAAACAACCCACCAAAGTAAAGGTTTTGCCCGGAAAAACAAGCTTTTTCTAATCTAAAGGAAAACCCCGAGGAAAAAAAAAATATTCGCTGAAAATTTCCCCAGGTTCAACCCCCAAAATGGAATTGGCCCAAAAACCTTTTTTAAAAAAAGTTTTTAAATAAAACACGAGGAAAAGGCAAAACAATCCTTACGGGGAAAGGGAAAACCAAAAAGGGCGGGGTTTACCCCCCCAAACCCTTTTCCCCTTTCCAAAAAAAGAAACCCCTTGGGGAAAATTTTCGCTAAAAATTCCCAATACAAAGGCAAATGGATTTTGGACTTTAAAACCGGGGGGTTCCTTTTCATACCGAAAACAAGGAGCCCAAAACCCACCCAAAAAACCCGGGGCAGAGGTACCAAATTCTGCAGGGAAAAACAATAAAAAGTTCCCAAAAGAACAAGAGGGTTTTCCAAATGCCTTGTTCCAAGAAAAACTCAATGGAGCCTACTTTTTCCCTTAAAAACCCCTTATACCAAAACAAAATTGATTACAAACTCCCTTCCCCTGTCAAGGGGGGTTTGGGATTTCCTTACCTCAAAAGGCAACCCGCAGCCCTTCAGAAACTCAAAAAAACCCAATTTTTCCCGGGCCAAGTTATCAACCAGCAGATTTCTTATTACTCAAGTTTAAAAATCCTGGCTTCAGAATTCTACAGGCCCGGGGTACAAAAACCCCCTGGTCCTTAACAAGCACGAAAATTATGTTACAAAAAATTGGCTAGCAACAAATTTTAAACCATCCCCTCAAATTCCCAAAAAAAACTGGCCTCCCAGCAAAAATTTCTTAACCAAATTTAAAACAGCCCCAAAAGGACCACAGAAGCAACGGGGCCATTACCAGGTTTAAAAAACCCCAAAGACTCAAGGAATTCCTAACCCGGGACTGGCATTGCATTCTCCGGTTCCCAACAAACCCAGGAAAAAATTAATGGTACCAAAACATTTGGTTAAAAACAACGGGGCAACCATTCCCCCTTCCCGCCCACAAAAAAATTTTTGGGGGTTTTGAGCCCAAAAACCAAACATTAAAAACCCAGTCCCGCCAGACCAAGGGGCCCCGCCTTGGGGGGGCACATAAGGAGGGTTTCAAACAAGATCTCCCAAAAAACCCCTCAAAAACCAAAGGAAATGCTCATAACATCCCTCATTTTTTTCCAACCCAGAACCATTTACGTTGGAAAAACCCCTTTTTGGGGTTTAAAAACAGCCCCCCCTTCCCCCTTGCGCTGAAACATTTTGGGAAAACAGAGCCAAAAATTAAATCCCCTTTTTTCCAGGCAAAGACAATGTGTTGGCGGACAGCCTAAGCAGGAATTTCACAGATCCACACGAGTGGAAGTTACATCCGAAGATCTTCACACAACTCACTTCGACATGGGGCAGGCCAGAAGTAGACCTATTTGCCTCTCACCTCAACCATCATCTACAAAAATTCTGCACAAGGACATACCATCCAACAGCTTGGAAAATAGATGCTCTCTCATTCAACTGGAACTTCCAAACAATCTATGCATTCCCACCTCTGCCACTGATGACCTCAGTATTACTAGAGATCAAAGCAGAGAGACCCAAGGGAATCATAATAGCTCCGGGCTGGCCAAGACAACACTGGTACCCACTACTACGGAGCATATGTCACACCAGGAGGTGGGCCCTTCCACAATGGCCTCTACTTTTGACTCAACACAATTTCAAAACAGTGCATCCAAATCTTCAGACACTGCAGCTAACAGCCTGGGAGATCCCATAAATAACCTCAACCTATCTCTCTCCAAGGAAGTTCAGCGGATACTAACAGAGGCTCGAAGACCATCCACCAGAAAGGTTTCCTTGCAAAATGGAAGAGATTCAGCAATTGGAATACCAGCAAGGGACATGATGCATCATTGTTGAACATCCCACTCATCTTGGAATATTTGGCAGATATGCTAAAGAACGGCCTCTCATATTCTTCCATAAAGATACATGCATCAGCTATTTCAGCTAGATATAACACTGATCCTCCTGTCTTTTCACACCCTTTGCTAAGGCAATTCCTCAGGGGAATCAAGAACATTAACCCCAAGAAAGGCCCCAGTGCCAGCCTGGGACCTCAATTTTGTCCTAGAAAAACTGACTCTACCTCCATTTGAGCCAGCAGCTTCAGTTGACTTGCAATTTCTCTCATGGAAGACAGCTTTCCTGTTGGCAATTACCTCAGCAAGAAGGGTTAGGAACTGCAGGGGCTAATGGCAATACCACCGTACATAATTTTTCACCGTGTCAGGGTTTCATTAAGGCCCATCCCTACTTTTCTGCCAAAGCTGGTATCTACCGTTTCTTTAAATCACGCTATTCATCTGCCTGCTTTCTTCCCCAATCCTGAGAATAAGGGGGAAAGACTGTTACATACCTTGGACATTCACAGACAACTTCGATACTACCTTGACAGAACCAAGGCCAGTAGGAAGTCTGAACAACTTTTTGTAGCTTACGCCCCTGCAGTCCAAGGAAAAGCAATTTCAAAACAGACTATTTCAAAATGGATTGGACATTGCATCAGATTCTGTTATTCCTTTCATGGAAGACTGTTCCAGCCAATGTCAGACCACATTCCACCAGAGCTACAGCCACCTCTACAGCATTCTTAAGAGGGGTGCCTACTAAGGACATTCTAGAAGCTGCTACATGGAGCTCCGTGCATACATTCTCCAAACACTACAATCTCCCTCTATACTCCAGATCCAGAGCAGGCTTTGCTTGCAGTCCTGCAGGGTTTGATTGCCACACCATCTTTTCCTAGAGCATTCCTCCTCCCCCAGCTAAGCTATGGTATTCTACCCATATGTTATGACTGCAGTTGCATTCTTGAAGGACATAGTACAGTTTTGTACCTACCATAAATGTAGATGTCCGATAGACATGCAACTGCAGTCTTTTCCCCCTCCATACCCCTCTATGCCTAGGGTCCACTCCTATCCCTGTTTCTCTTAGCTGGGGATATCTGTTATGGTGTATTTGTTTTATTGCTCATTTATTTGTCTGGAATCCTGTTTTGTCTTCCAATTTGATTACAGCCTTCCTTGGAGGGCACCTGGCATCTGGGGCAAGAAACACTGAAGAAAATGGCGTCGGCTGATGCTTATGTACTCCAGCTGCTCTGACGTCGGAGAGAAATCGACATCCGACGTCGGACCCAGACTTTGGAATCCGCCGACCCAGGGCTGCCTGAGGCAGGACAACCCATATGTTATGACTGCAGTTGCATGTCTATCGGACATCTACATTTATGGTAGGTACAAAACTGTACTTTCCGGGGGGGGGGGTTCCCAAGGATGCCCTAGTCCCAAACCCTTTGGGCCCCCGCCTACTGTATGCCTTTCCACCGGTTCCCCTTCTTCCCAGGGTAATCCAGAAGGCGATTCACTTGCAGTGCAAGATGATTTTAGTTGCCCCATACTGGCCTCGTCAAGTCTGGCTGCCCTTTCTTCGGAAACATGCACTGGACGGTCCATGGTTCCTGGACCAGGTGCCAGATCTCTTGATCCACCAGTCGGGACAGCTTCATCAGTCCCTTCACTCATTGAGGTTAACAGCTTGGCTCCTCCACTTCCGACTATAGTCAGGAACCAGGTTTTGGACTCGGAAGTCATACATATCTTGTCCTCGGCCCACAAGAATTCGATTAAGAAGATGTATAACAGCAAATGGAAGAGATTCGCCATTTGGGCCCAACTCCGGGGATTAGATCCCATTACTACCCCGGTGTCTGAAGTTTTGAAATTTTTGGCTTCCTTATTCAATCAAGGTTCTTCGGTCCCTACCATTAAGGTTCAATTAGCAGCCATTTCTAATTTTCATGAAAGTAAGACTCGCCTTTGATGAGCAATAAGTTGTGTAAAGCCTTCATGAAAGGTGCTGGGCTGCTACGACCTCCAATTTCTCATCCCGCTCCTCCGTGGGATCTTAATTTCATATTAGTTGCTTTGACCTCTTCCCCTTGAACCGGCAGCAACTTGTGACTTGAAATTTCTTTCTTGGAAGACTGCCTTTTGGTTGCAATTACATCAGCCAGAAGAGTTTGAACTCAAGCACTATGTGTCAAACCACCGTCCTGGTTTTCACAAGGATAGAGTATCCCTCAGGCCTAATCCATTCTTTGTTCCCAAAGTTTGTTCTTGTTTTTGTCTCCAACAGTCATTGGAACTCTCAGAGCGAATATACCTTCCATTCATTGGATGTTCACAGGCAATTGCTTTCTACTTAAATAGACGCATCAAACAGGAAAACAGATCAGTTGTTTGTGTCCTTTTCAGACAATAAATTGGGCAAAGCCGTCCACGAAGGTCACTATTGCCAAGTGGATCAGAGACTGTATCAGTCATACTTATTTTCTTTCTAATAGAGAGCTTACAACCTCTGTGAAAGCTCATTCTACAAGGGCTATGGCTACTTGACAGCCTTTCATTCCAAGCTTGCCATTAGTGACATTTGTGCGGCTACCTGGTCTTCTCCTCACACCTTTATTTCTCATTACAAATTGGATGTGGCATCTGGAGTTTCCTTCGGTTCCACAGTTCTCAGGAGTGTTTTCCAGTGAGCCACCCAGGAATCAGGTGCTAGGGACGCTGTCCCATCAGTACAGAATGTAGAGATAGGATCACATAACATCTTTTAGTTATGTACTTACCATAACTTTAGATGTTTGGGATCCATCTCCTACATTCTAATAACCCTCCCTCCTTCCCCTGCCTTGGAGATCAGAAGAGACGGACGGTTCAGTTTAGCCGTTTCATCTTGAAACACCTGGCAATGTTATTTCAGCTGTCTATGACTGTGGCATGTGGGACAAACAAGATCTGGGGAAGTGGTGGTGGTGCATCCTGGGATATTGAATAGCTCAGCCAATTAGAGACTTGCTCTATAGTATAGGTGCGAGTGAGCCGAGGATCGGCTCCAACCCATCAGTACAGAATGTGGAGATGGATCCCAAACATCTAAAGTTATGGTAAGTACATAACTAAAAGTTTTGTTTTTGAGTATTAAGTGGATAACCAAATGTTTCAACGAGAAAGCGGGGGGGGGA